>NC_142413.1:21590029-21741279 GCF_059516105.1 Syngnathus floridae
AGACAAAAATGAAAAATGTTTTCACTTTAATTACAGCTAGTTTTAGTTCGTCTTATAAAAACATAAAATGTAGTTTGAGGTCATTTTCTTTTTTTTTTTGAAGCACTCATGTCAAAATCATTTCTTAACCTTAGTTTTAGTTATTTTTATTTAATTTTCATTGACTGCGTATATACGTAGACCTGTGCTTCAGTATTTCTTTTTCGGACTTTTTGTTTTTTACTTTTACTACCTTATACTTGCAAACTGAATTTGTACTTGCAAAAGATTTGAATCACTACTTCAGCTTTTGCCATTTTTCGTTACAGAAGTACTGCACTTACTTCTACTCAAGTACAGATTGAGTGTACTTTTGTCACCTCTTTCTGATAATGATGACAAGGATCCAGTTGTAGTAAACTACTTCAATAATGTTCTCGGATTCAAATGAAGTATTCATATCAATGCTAGCTGAACAGGGCAAACATCAAGAAATCTTCCCAAATTCTGCATACAAAAACACAACGGCCAGTCCGATTAAAAGCCAATTCATTGAAGCACTACTGGCACAGAAATCAAAGCAGGCATGTTCAATTTTACATTAAAGAAAACATTTTTTTCTTCTCCCGTGGCAACATTAGTAAATGGAACCAAGAGAGAAAGCTGCCTCTGCGGTTAGATGGCTCACTGCATCTTTAATATGCATTCAGTGAGGGAGAAGCTTCAAGTTGATACATCATACTGTATGTTCTGGATGTTGAATTCTTTTGGCCATGATTCTAAAAGTTATGAAGAACACATGAACATTTGAAAATACCGCTCAGTTTTAGCCCAAACCACTTCTGCTAGAAAGAAAAAAAAATGTCATCAAAAGTCTACAAGAACATTTGAACTTGTGATGCTTTAACACATTTTCAACATGTGTTTGGGAAATTTTGTTCTGGTTCTTCAGCTGGAACTAGGGCTTTAGACAAGATGGATGGAATTATGAACAGTGGATGGAATTAGGTGGATGAATTATGAACAGTTCAAAATAGCAGTTGGTGTTAACAAAAAATAAATCAGCCTTCTGATAGATTTTTTTTATGCGTTGCACAGCAGGCCGAGCATTTCAACAGCTAAACTAATAAACCCAAAGAGTCAATTCAAAAAGCTGAAACCTCCTTTGTATGTCTCGGGTTGAAGTGAAGTAGAATCAGCTTTTTCTGACAAAAAAATATATATATATATCTTCAAAACCCTTCAGCTGGAAACCAACATGTGGTCAAGAGCTTTATTATTCATTTATCTATTTCCAGACAAACACAGCAGTTAACTGTAAAACCAGGAAGGATTTTCTCTCACATTGTACTTTTACTGAGCTGTTGCCTGGCAACAAGTGGATACTTCAGGAAACCACTGTCTGTAACATTAACTCTATACAAAAAAAGATTTTGAATGGTTCATTTTTATTGTATTTATTTATTTATTTATTTATTTATTTATTTATTTATTTATTTATTTATTTATTTATTTCAATAGAATAAACCGGAGAATCAGAACGTGTATTATTAATGAAGCAAAGCAGATTTAGCCAAGCAGAAGCTAAGATACGTTATGTTGCCAGTTTAATGCCCCCCCCCCCCCGCTGACTTGAAGGATTTACTTTAAAAATTGGATCTATATCCTCATTTCTTTTTATTAAAAATACTTTGTCTTATCAACTGCCTTTGCACTACCGATCCAGCATGCCAATGCCACGAGTTGCCAACGTTACATATTCATTATCATGCAAAAATAAAATGCTATTTTTTTATGATACCCTTCATGCATGCATACTGTAAATATATATGAATAAATACATAAATATGTACAGAAATTCAGAGTTTAAAAGCAATTCGATTCCCCCCACAACAACGTAATGATTGCCAGGCTTTGCACACTGTGCGTCACAAATGCTGTGCTTGCAGTGTTTACTAATGTGATGGATACATTTTATGTATGCATGTAGTACATAATTTTACAAATCATCTTAATCTCTGCTTGCAGAACACACCGAAACGCCGTCGATGAGCAAACTATGAAAGCAGCCTTTTCTTCCTCCCTTTTCTTCCTCCACTGACCTCGAGAAGGAGGAAGATGATTCATAAGTTGTTTTTTTAACCCCTCCGCAAGTGGGCAATTTTCTTTCTGCTTTTGCTTCTCATATTTGATCTTGAAAATAGAGCAGTCACCATGGTGGTGTTTGTCATCATCAGCATCAGCATGCCCTCTTTTGAACTTTTTTAGATCAATAGTAGATTGCAGCGTGCATGCGCGCGCTCATAAACACACACACACAAACACACACACGTGCAAGCTTATTAAAGCTAATCACACATACTATGTGTATGAATTGATTGTTTCTCTGTGTGTCATGCAGCTCATCGGACCTCCAATTAAAATAGCTTCTCTTTTCTTGGTGGAAGGGGAAAAAAATAAAGGGAAAAAATGTGTGTGTTTTTATATATATATATATATATATATATATATATATATATATATTATAATAAGCATCCACCTCTTAAATTAATTTGTAATTTTGTTTATTGATCAACAGAGGGTACCTCCACTTCAAAATGGAGTCATTCATTTGTTCCATTTGAATGCAGTAAGCCTCTTTTGGAAACGGAATATTTCGATTCGATGCAGTAAATAGAAATGATTAACGTATAAATATACTTGTCTTGGGTTTTGAGTCAACCCAAACTGGGCTTTGATGTAAAAAGTATATTAGTGATATTTTTTGACAGCTGAGGTTGAAAATGATAAAATCAGACAACCTTTGGGAAGTTTCATTATAGTATTTGAATTAACACAGCTGGTGGTTCAATAGCGGAACGTAACGCAGACACCAATTGCCATGATAGAGCCCAGTGGGTTAATGTGCAAAATAAAAGTGCCACTTTTAAAATAGTACACGTACGTGTATTTCTTTTATTGTATATTCCTCATTGTGTTTTAAATCCTTGATGGTAAAATAGTATTTGACAAAAGATTGTAGTTAGGATTTTTTTTGTAGTAGTACCAGTATCGGGAGTATTATTTTAGTACAACTACTGATTCTTTCATGATTTTTATTTACCTTATTGACCTTGTTTTTGTCATGTTGCTCAGGTGCGATCATGTTCCGCCTCCCCGCAGTACGTCTGTAGAAGCGCCTCATTGTTTGCTGCAGGATGTGACACATGTGATGAGTGTTCAGCGGGCAGCCGCTTCACCGCTATCATCCGCCAACAAGCGTATTTATTGATCCCAACAATGCGAGCCGGTGTCTCAGGCCCACAGAGGTGTTCTGTCTCTGAGCGAAGCCCTCGCATAGGAATTAAAAAAAAACATACAAAGACTATCAAGCGGACATTGTGTAAGAAAAGCCTTTTTTCTCTAAAAGCCTCATTTGTCTCAAAGGGATTTTGAGCTCTTTGATTGTTGTCTCTGTCTGAACCTGCACGTTCTTCTGTTCCTCTTCCTCATTTCCCTGTTTTTTTTTTGCTGCATTCCAGCAGCGTGGAAAAACAAACAGATGGAGGAGAGAGGGAGGACGGGGTTCAAACTGGGAGGCAGGAAAAAAGGAAAGGATGAGAGGATGCAAAGCCGGCGGGGAGATGAAGGCAGAAGCGGGATGGAGAGTCTGATGAACTCATCTAAGGGGACTCTATTTTTTTTTAATAAGCAGCAGACTGTGAAGCTAATCTCCAACCAGTCAATCTGAATAATGAGCACGAGAGAGAGAGGGAGAGAGGGAGGCAAAGAGCGACAGGATGGGAGGATAAAAAGAAAACGAGTCTCATTATCCCGCCACCAATTTTCATCACTGTCCTGTCCGTAATCTCTGTCTCTCCGGCTTTCTTTTCCTTGACACATGAGGAGCAATTACGCCAACTGTTTAGCTAACTGGAACGCTCGGAGCCTCTGTCGTATTCCACAAGCTTCTGTGGGGGGGTGAAAAATGGCTGACAGCCAGCCACCTTGCTGTTTAACTGGAAATTATTACCTCCATCTAAAAGTGTATTTTTACCAACCTTAGTCAGTTAGTCTATCGGCAAAGATTTTTACTCTGCGTACTCTACAAATGCAAATTCTGGAATAGTGTTGACCCGCACAGACCCTGCCGATTTGCATATTTGATTTTTTTCTTTTTTTTTTGGGAGGGGGGGATTTTTTGCTATACATCAAAAAAGTCAAATCATACTTTGGTGCCATCATCTGGCATCATTGTGCCAGAGAACTATGTTGATGTGGGTTGAGGACTTTTGTTTGGGTTAGGGTTAGAACTATGTTGATGAGGGTTGAGGACTTTTGTTTGGACTAAAGTAGTCCTTTGCTGCCGTTGTCTAACAAAGCCTTTTTTTCGAAAGCAGAGCTATACAGAAAATGCAATTTTTACAGTGTTCAAGGTCGTTTGAATTCATATTAAATGTATTGATTGACCATGGAATCAGGTCCATCAGATTGTACTATGTACATATTTATTTCTTGGGGACATAAAAGGCACAACTTGGGTGGATTGGCCAATATTCTGTCTTACTGAAATATCGATCTTGTTTCTGTGTATTCATGCAGAAATTGACTTTGTGTGGAATTTGTGCCGGTTTTGTTGAACACAAGGATTTTATTCTGTTTTGTGAATGGCAACAGGTGGCTACACACAAATTAATTGTCATCTAGTGACGAGCCTTTCATTGTTCTGCCTGTCACTATTCCCTTTGAATGTTGCTGAGATTTGTCGTACGGTTTGATGACAAAAGAAATCTAAAATGTGGGGGTGAATGATCACTGACTGCACATGCCTGTTAAATGACTCAAAGGTAAGTTGATTGGATGTTGATTTATTTTATGCATACGCACGTTTTAATTGTTAACAATGTAGCAAGCACACTTGGACATTCTGTTCAACAAAAGCTGATAATGATGGCCAGTCATGATGCTTTTTATATCCAGACTTTATTTTGAATGTCATGATTTGAAAAAAGAAAAAAAACAAAAAACAGTTGATTTCACAGTTTAATCCTTGAAAAAATATAAAAGTGTTCCCTCGGTGGTTTGCAAAGATTCAATTTTCAAGACTGCGTTGTTATAGAACTTGGGTTTCTGAAATTCACAGTGATTGCTACTGTAGCTGTTTGTTCACAACAAAAAAACTCTGATGAGCAAACAAGCAAACTAAACAATTCATTTGTCTGATAAATGCTATAAACAATCAGTGCATCTATAAATAAAGTGTACACCCCCTTTCAAAATTATTCCCAACATTAATGTAAAGAATTAATTTGGGACACAGTCCATTTCAGTCTATATTTAGTAATCATTTTTACTTAAGGCTAAGAGATGAACTATTTTTTGTATTTCACCAGTCATTTATTTTATCACAAGTACGTATGTGTACTTCCACTGAAGTACAGGGTGTGATTACTGTGGCCACCTCTGACAATAATAGATGACAGTGAGACAGTCCAAGCTGTCAGCTGTGATCCAGCAGGCCTTTAGCGTCTTCGTGACACCTCCACTTGCCGAGACTCCGCAGCTCTGGGACTGCTTTCTCCCCAAGGCCCGCTCATACATTGATGCTTACTATTCCTGATGGTCACACCATCCAAATGGCAAACTCAGACTGACCTTTATGTGGCAGCCAAGTGGCCAGGGTCTTTTAAAAGGCAGGAGGACAAAGTAGGAAAGCGGCACACAACAATAAATATTTGACTGTTTTTTTAATCACACCAAACATAATCATGCCCCATCGACTTAGCTAGTAAGTGCTTCTCATGACAGTTAGTTAAGTGCAAGGAAAGACTGTCTGATTGTTATTTATTAGAAATGAGCCATCACAAAAGTGTTCCATAAGGTCTGATAAAGCGGGTAGCTGGCCAGTTCCAAAAAGGAATGCTTGGCTTGTATGCGGGTACATCTCAATAGATTACCATATTGTGGTTAATTTCACGATCCTATTTTTTAATACACAGTATTATTTGTGCTGTACCAATCGCTCTCGCATTCACTTAGTAAGAACTGAACCTACGCTGCCAGCACCAAAGTCAGCCAAGTGTACTTCTTCACTGCAATGACAAACACTTCAAAAAGTGTCATGAGGAAAAAAAAAAACTTGGTGGCTGCAAAAGTTTAGGTTTTGACACGGGGGGCCATTACCTGAGTAATTGCTGGAATACTTGATGAGATAATCAATTCTTTAAAAGATTTGTGAGTGGCTGCCCTCGTTCGTAATAATTAATGACATTGACACTGATCATGTTAATGACTCCTCACAATAATTAGTAAACAGTTAAATCAATAGTCTTGACTGGCACTGTCACCATAATTTAACAATATTTTTATGAGAGTGGTTGTACTTTGCAGTGATGTAATGTTCTTACATTGCTGTTTCTAATATTTTGAAAAAGATTTTATGGCAAAATTTTGACAAAAACAGCTGCATTCCCTTGGCGAGGATGAGATGTGAAGGTGCGACGGTTGATGTGAATGGATGAGAGGGCGATGTAGGGAGGAGAGTGATGTTTGTTTACGTAAGGGTGGTACGGGGGGTGGGGGGGGGGGGGCGATTGGACGATCCAGTAAACTGCTTGTGAAATGAAAATGGCTCTTTAGCAGAATCCAGGACACTTGGGCTGGGCTGGATCAATGTCTCTGATTTAGTGTCTAAAAGCCTGTCAGTGGGAGGAAGAGGAGGAGGTAAAGGCTGCGTGGGGGATGAGTGGACAAAGAGGATTTTGGAGGTGGAGGAGTCCTTTAATGGAAGGAGGGACGGATGATGAGGGAGTGACACTCCAAGGAGGTAAAAATTAGTGAGATTACTCTTCAAGTCCTCTAAAATCAATGTGTCCTGGCTGTGGATAGGGAGAGGGGCAGTCCTATTTTGCGGTGGGGGAATTGGTGCAGCCTTTTGGGCCAAAATCAATAGCGAACATACGGTGCTTCTTGAATCTTGACTTTCCTGCACAGGTCGAGCGCAGCATGTGGGCATCACGAGAAGTGACCTGCTTTAGGGAATGTTTAGTCTTCCTCAGGGTGGAGACACTTTGTCGTCTGACTTGCAGCCACTGTGGATCAAAATGTATTAAAAAGTCAAAAAATAAGACAAAAGGAGAGCACCCACAACAAAGCCATCCATCCAACCATCCATCCATCCAGACATCCATCTGTCCGTCCATCCATTTTTCAGGTAGTGCCTGTATTGCACCCAACTATTTTTTTGTTGTTGTTGATGTTTTACATTGTGAACCCTAACCCTATTTGTGGGGAATAGAAATCGCCAGCTGCTGTTTTTAACTATCCTACATTTGAGATCAATGTGCATAATGTTAGTGTGCCTTATAATATTCAATATGCGATTTATTTGGTTTTTGGGCCCATTTACATACTGTTGTATTTTATTATCAGTCAGCTATGTGTTTTTCTTTTTTAGGCAGTGCTTGGTGTAATATTGAGAAATAATTGACTCATTTGATATAAAGGTTATTTCTCTCCAGTTGCCAAGTGGTGGTCCAAGACCTGGGTCTGGTCCCTTGGTTGGTAGCTGCCCACTGCTCCTCAGGTACGGCTTAAGGCAATGATCACTCTGCGTTGTTTTATGCAACTAAATTAGCAGCTGTGGTCATCTTCCTCACATGGATGCTTTCGTGTGAGTGCCTCTCAGGAGGACGTTGACGTTCCAGCACCACAAGCAGGACATGGCGACGTGAGTGTTCTCGCATACCCTTGGGACGCGGCCAGTCTAGTTGGAAGTGGCGGTAGGAGGGGCTGTTTTATTTTTATTTTGAGTGTTTAATGTATTAAAAGGGGCGAGGTAATGAATTATAATCTTTAATGCAAAAAACGATCGATACCTCAGAGGGAATAAATCAGCTTTTTACTGAGTGCGTCAAAGCCCCTTAATACACTTGGAGAGAAGAAGGAGGGAGGCTGTGGCGGGGGTGCGATGCCGTGCAGCGGATGGAGAGATGGATGGAGACGGGGTGAGGGAGGAAGAAGTTATAGATGCACGAGCTCACCTCATTGAGTAAAAGCCCGCTGAGAGCAGGGTGGGTTGGATTGTGACAGCTTTTTGAAGAGGAGAGGTCACAGGGTAACTTGTTGTTTTCCCCCCTTCCTTCTGACCTTCCTTCTTTCCGCCGCCCCGAGCAAAATAACTGAATTTACCTCGCCACAGCGCCTCTCTTGTCTCTTGCCCCCTAAAGTGGCCAGGACATCAAGCTATGAATTACAACTTTTTGATCAATCCACAGTCAAGTGACACACACAATGACGTGTGCTGGCTTGCCAATAGAAAAGAAAGGCTTTATTGTCATGATACAGGGAAACGAGCCAGACTGCAAAGACACGCCCGACTTAACAAACATCCAATGCGGCCACGAGTATTTATGATGCCTAGCCCGCTCAGTTAGTGGACTAAGTGGCCCAAGTGAGGTTTTTGCTCAGCGGAGGCCCTTTAGTGAGACACGGTCATTAAAATGTGATGGCTCAGGAAAGGGGCTAAGGGGGGCAGAGGGGAATAATGAGGATCACCAAAACACGGACAAGTTTGCTTGGAAAAGTGATGTGGGCCAATCATGTTGCAGCCCTCAGGTTCTCAGTTATGAAGCAAGCGGCGTCGCATCTTCAGATCCACACTGCGATGTCAACCGGGGCGCACATTCATCATTCATCCCTTTAGGAATCAAGATGCAACAACGGCATCTAATCGCTCATTTCAGTAGTTATTTTTTTACTTCCTCTGTTTACTTTCTCCCCGTTTTTTTATTTATTGTATGATTTGTCTCTCGCCGTCTTGCTTTAGCAAAGAGCGTTGGCTGAATAAACAAAGGTCAAAGTGAAAATTGATCATCTCCCTCCTCCTCTTTTTCACAACAGCCGGCGGTCGTGAGAAACTTCTTGACACACTGCGAGGAATTTTAAATGCAAAAACGAACACAGCTTTTTGTGTACACTCATAACAAAGCTCAGCGTGAGTGACAGAAGCAATAACTTCCTACAGCTTTGTCTTGTCTCAGTAGAAGAATACTTTGTTGTGAATGACATCATCACGTCAACTTCATAATTGATGAGGTGGATTAGCAGTCCATTAGTCATTAGCCGAATGGGATTCCGAGCTAGTCTGCTATTCCCTTGTGCCGTATACACCTAAAAGCACAGACCTTTTAGAAAAGAAACAGTCCATTTTCAAAAGCATTTTTCCTCTTTTTTCGTGAGCAAAGGTCTACCCGACTTTGAGCAGGTACGCCTTGTACTGTGTAATCTGCATCGAGCTATGAGTTGTGGCTGACTTTTAAGTATCGTGAGTGTAGCTGCTGTGTCTTTGTCTGTCTTTGCTAACTGCCCCTTTCCATGTTCAGGGGTTCAGCTCCATAATGACCCCCCAACCCCATCTGTCAGCTCTGCACTGGAACCATTTGAGTCAAGTGAGTCATTAGATCATTTAGCATTAGTCCACTGACGGACTTTGCAGGAGCCCTAAAGTGAACCACATGCGAGCCAGATGGCCCAGGTTTCTCCCCATATATCCAACCGCACATTCATACAGTAAGCAAGATAAGGCCGTGAAAAGAGATAAGGAGGAGATGTCAAGTGTTTTCCTTTAACACCTGGCCGGACACGCTTGAATTAAGCAGCACAGCCTTTATTCAAAGCATCGCTTTCACAGAGATTCATTTCTCCTCGTTTCCAAATGAATATTGCCCATTATGAGTGAGCACCTGAGCTCTAATAGACTTCTCCTTTTTACCTTGAAGTAATCCAACAGATCAATCAGGGAGAGCAGCCGATACATTTGAGGTAATCCTATAAATGTTTATTGCGGATGAGATGACTCAGTGCGAGCGTGGCATAAGTACTTGTCTCCTCCACTTGAACGCTTTCACTGCTTGGCTACACTACGAAACGCTTGACAAAGACTAAGATGCTCTTTGAGCTTCTTGCCCTCCAAACCGTGAATTAAACATGGAAAGGAACTCCAAAATGCTTGGAATTTTTTTTTTATACCACTTTATATACTTTCTTTTATATAGTCTTTTTTTTTTCTCAATCACACTACCATTTTTTTGGTCTACAACTACATTTTGTTGGGAATGTATTGAAATATTTGTAAGAAAATGTTGCTGGTGGCTGGATAACTGATAGCAAAATACTGTAATGTTAAAATGTATGGTATTAATTTAAAAGGACAAAAATGAATACAATTTTCAGTGAGCTGGATTTCTTTGTACTTATATTTAAAATACGGTGAAGAATATTTATTCAAAACAGTAAATCGAACAAATACCTGAGAACAATCTGTAAGTGCAACTTGTTAAATAGAAATAAATGGAGTTGAGTCAGTCCGTGAATCTTTTTCATGTGTCATTGCTGGAACGTTGACCTGTAAAATGGAAAAGACTTGCATAAATAATGCAAAATCTCTGACCATCCATCACTTGTTAGCATCATCTTGTGCCCCTCACACTTCTCACCTCCATTTGTCTCCTCCTCAGGGCTCTCCTGATTGCTCACTTTGGCCTCCGCTGCCTGCTGGGGTGCGCTTGTTTCGCCACTCTCTCTCTCCCAGACAATCACGGAGGTGTTGTGACCGGAAAGCAGGCGAAGGCGAGGCGGGGTCCTTTGGTCGCCCGGACTGAAGGATTGAGAAACTCCGGCGCCACCTCTGGTCAAACCCCAACCGTGACGGGATCCCAGTTTACGACGACCCCCGGAGCCGGGACGTGGGACCAGATTAGAAGGAGAAGAAATTCTCGAGGGACATGGAGAACCCGGCGCACTGCAAGGATCTGCAAAATGTGAGGAAAATTGTATCATATACTTTATACATAATCATTGCAATGCATAAAACATGTTGATCCCAGATGACCTGCAGCTTTCGTATATTATTCAATTCTTCATCAGCAATGATAAAATATGGGGTCAAACTCAAGGCATGTCAGACCCATCACATTCATTTCGGTGGCCCACGAGAGAAATGTGGGTGTAGAAACACATTTATGTTAATTCTTAAGTGGATTTGTTCTTTCTATTTCGTCTGGAGATCTGTATTATGGTTTACGATTTTCTTTGCTTTAAACTGTTTTAAAATCTCTCTAATTATAAATGGACAATCATTTCCCGACTTGTGATTTGACATTCAATGCATTGTTTCTAACTAAAAGTTGATAAGCAAATAACAAATCCAATGTGGCAATTCTGTGTGTCATGGCACAATTTCACTTCTTAAGCTTCTTAGCTGATTCTGATTCTGAGACATTACTTATCTACTGCAAATAATGTATCTTTTTTCATCTATCTATGCTAGCAACAAATAGTGACTGGCACAGCAATGAAATACTTTTAGACTAGATGACAATTATGTTGCGTATTCACTTTTTGAGCTGCATGACAGTCTCTAAAATAAATTGGGTGGCTTGGATCTTGGAAGGTTTGGAAACACTGCTGAATGTATTGATATGTGATGTATTGATATGTGATGATACGTTTCCTGTATATGGTTATCACAACAGTCCTTAAATGGAAATCATAACTACAATGTGGTTGACATCCTGGTTTAGGGCATATATTATGCTTTTGCCGTAATCTTATTCGCATTGAGTATGACATTTCCATGCACCCATATAGTATTACACATCACATGGCAAAAGTTTCATCTGGTCTTAAAAATGTCAAATGCATGCGTTTGTCGCAAGCAGAGTGTAGTCTTGCAAATCCATATTCCAAGGCTGCAGTAAGAAGTCTTTGCCATTGTGTGACTCGTGCCTTGTTATGCAAAATCTACTGGGTGATTTCCCATGATGCAATGAGCTACTGTTGCCTCTCTTCCCTCTGCGTATTTGCACAAACATACCTCAATATTATATAGTACTAACTCGGGTACTGCCTCCCGTCAACACTATTGTTACTGCTGCAACCATTATTATTGCATAAGATATTTAATTCGTTTCAGATTCTGATTCTGATTCTGATTCTGGAGGACACACAATGACATGTCGTTTCAAAACAATCTTTGAAGTGAGTTTTATAAAAATCATGTTTTACGATGTGATTTCATAATAAAGAAATAGTTAATTTTTGACTATGTATGAACAGCTGCCATTTTTAAGATAATAATGCTCCGGTCTGATTTATGCTGCCAGAGTGGTCGCGCCTCATTATTGGAGTGAATTCCTATCAGATGGGTCAAAATAATTAATCCAACCTCAGGTAAAAGTAAATGCTCCAAATCCATAGCTACCAAGCCAGCATTATTTAGAGTGTAAGTTTCCCACTTGAAAAATGTCATGAAACCACCACTGCAATCTATAACAACAATTTTTAAATAATGATAATACTAATTAGTGCATAGTGTCAACCCAAAATAGCCTTTTTGACTTTCCAAAGGACCATTTTTTGACACAGCTCTGATAATGGTTCCCCTTAGACAGTGTAGTTGTGCCTAATAAAGGGGCTTCCGAGTATACATCTGTTTGAAAAATGCGTTGAATATAATGCTTTCCTTCTTCTCTCTTATCGTGTTCAGTAGAAGCCCCCCAGAGTCCAGCTCTACTTAAGAAAGTTTTTCCCTCCCTCCTCTCAAGAGTTTATTCTGCCACTAAGCACACTCGCTCATAAGGGGATTCTTAATGAATGTGTGAAGTACTACAGAACCCATGCAACATGAAAAATGCCCTTCTAAACTCTGTTAAGATTATCCCGTTCTATAATTAAAATGAGATTGCACTGAATTCAAATAATTTGCATCTAGTTACCGTTGCTATGATTCATGAGGCGTCTGAAAATGACTACCAGGCAAGGCATAACAATAGCATCCGATCCAATAATTCAAAATGAATGAAGGTTTTTGATGTGACTTTTGGTGTATCGCAACTGCCCTGTGTCATTCAATGTTTACTCCTACCAGACAACGGAATGTGGAAGCGATGTAATCCAAGGGGGAATTTGATACAATGCCTTTTGAAAGCGCTGCATTCATTCATTCATATAAGAAGTGAAGAGTAAACACAGTTGAGGAGGTAAAGATTAAAGCATTAGAAGCTAATAATAAATTGAACATTGATCTCAGCGGAGGTTTATTTATACAAAGAGCGAAGCGTCTGGGCTTATCAAAGACAGACTTAACTGCTGCTATTAGAGCCTTAAGGGACCTTCTCTGCTCATTGCTTTAATTGCCAAGTTTGGACCGAGGCCATTTCGGATCAAATTGATCATGCTATTATTCTTACAGGCAGGAGAGCTCTCACTGTTACTAAAAGCAAGTGGCATTCTTTTGATGCAGATATTAAAACATCTCAGGCGAGTGAAGCATGAGAAGTTGATCCTGTGGCCATCTGATCGGCTATTTAACAAATACTTATTTAAATAATTAATAAATAATTTAAAAGAATCATTTAACCTGTCTTGAAAGCACATTTGACCCTGCTTTCCAACATGAGACTTGAAATATAATAATTTAAATTGATTAGAAATGTAATGTAAGGTTTCCTGGAATGTGGGAGGAAACCCACGCAGGTACGGGGAGAACATGCAAACTCCACACAGGAAAGTGGGAGCCAGAATTGAACCCACAACCTCTGAACTGTGAGGTGGACATGCTAACCAGTGCCCCACAGGAGAAGCAGTGCTCTTCAAAGTATTGAATCTTGCACAACATGTCAAAGTGGGTATGAAGTCATCTTACAATACTGCAGACAAAACGAATGAAAACGACTAAGCAGGCAAGCATTTACAGCGCAGATACTAAGCGGAGGAAATCAGGTGTGAACTCAGAATAATGACGATGTGTTGCGCATTCAGAGTGCATAAAGACAGGAATGAAGTGCTACGAATGCTTGCCTGGCCGCAGCAAAAAGACGACCACACAAGGGAAAGATTTGAGGAGAAAGAAGCCCGATGGGTGCCGAGCTCACTTGCTAGTCATGAGGTGATGTCTATGCATGCCCGTGGCCTCGCTTGACGGGGCCGAGCGTGTTAGAATATCCTTGCAAAAGGCAGACAGAGCGCCGGGGTGCGCGGCCCTCACCACGCTGAGGCGTGTCGGATGTGAATTGGGCTCTGTCGGCCAGGTTCTCCACGCTGCCGGCGGCCGTGATGTGGCTGCGACCCTCCCGCGCTCCGCCACGGGGTTTGATGAGCTTTTTCATCCGGTCTGCAATCCAGTTAGATTTCCTTTGACGACACAAGAGTGCACAGTGAAGGCCTAATATGATGCCTGAAATGTTGCTTTTAACTCTGCTGCTCTGATTAAGTTTTAGTTTTCAACCAATGACAGATGAATCGTGTTCGTACTTGGCCTTCCAAGGCGGAGGTTGCACGTTGGGCTCCAGGACTCTGTATTGGTCCATAATCTTCTCCACCAGCTTTTGCTTCTCACGACGGAGTTCGCTCAGCTTCTCCCTGAAGAACAGCACAAAGAACGGCACCGCATTTCATACATCTATTGACAATATTCTGTCAATAACCTTCATCAAATGACTTTCTCTGTGCTTTTTTTAAGCCGGGAGAACACAATAAAAGTCGCCTTTGTGCTGCTGATCAAGGTTTCAGGCAAGCACAGAGCAGAAGAGAGAAATACTGAAAAATAGCCTGCAACTACAGACCTGCCTTGGATGATAAACGGCTCGGGATAAAGAATAGTCAAGCAAAAAGTCGCTGACATTCCGGGCTGACTGTTAGTTGTCCACGCTCGACTGTGGGCGGAGATGTTCGGCCATGTTAAGAGAGGTCAGCGGTCTTCAGCGCTGAAAATGGAACTTAAAGTTTAGTAGCGAGGACCGTTTATTCTCGTGCTGGTGGTGCGGCTCTGTTGTGAGGAATGTCAGCCGCTTGTAACCTAAGTGGGAGTTCACATTTATAGACTCTCATTTTTCCCAGAAGATGAAGCACACTCTGCTGGTCTGCTACGAGGAAGAAAAATAAGGAAAACCTATTCCAAGTGAGCGGTGCTAGTTTGTCCCCAAAACGCTCACTGAGCTGCAAATTTGGTTTCCACACATACAATTCCTTTGTTTTTGCTGTAGACTGAGAACTTTTTTATCTTTGCATCTGGAACTGGTCTATTTCTTAAATGGCAGCATTATTTGAAAAATTATCTAAAAAAATAACCCAAACCGAGTCAAAAAGGGATTAACCATTTAACGCTATAAATTGTGTCGAATGAATAGTCCACAACGAGTGATTTATCAATCTTTCTATTAAAAAAATTAAATAAATAAAAAAACTTCGTATGTCTGCCATTGTCTTTCCTAAAGATAGACAGTCTACAGTTGTAATTTTGCCAACCTTGTTTTACCGCAACGTAACAGATCAAATCTTTGAATAGTAACTTTAATCAGATTACTAGTTAGTACTTGAAATGGCAGTCATGACTGAGTAACGCGTCACTGGTTAGCATTAACGGTTGACATTTAATGTTCACTACCAAAATGCATTGTATTGTCTCTCAAGACAAAACTGTGTTAAATTGTCTGTCTTTCATCCTATAATGTTAAACCTTGATGTTTTAAATCTGCAGCCCAAATAAGGGAATGGTTGTTCCAATACTTTCAGAGGGAAGTGTGATTTCATAAGAAAACAAATCATGACACAATTTCATTTTATAATGGAACTGTCTTTGGCTCTTTTTATTATTTCTGAGAGATTAATTTGTCATCTGTGTGGGTGACTACTGAATATATTTCTGTGGATGATTGCTATTAAATTGCTTTTCTAATAGTGGATGTCATGGGTGATGGAGGTTCTCTTTTAAAATGAACACAACTGTTTGCCATTTCATCCATCCATTCATCCTGGTCCAAAACCAAAGTGCTAACAAATAGGTTTTCTTAGAACAAAAAAACAAAACAAAACAAAAAAAGAGTAGTTTTGATTGAAGCTCAAGGAAACCTTTTAACAAAGTTTTTGTCAATGTAGTTTGACACTGGGGGGCTCGGTGTCGCACTGGTTAGCACGTCAGTAGGGTGCCAGTTCGATTCCACCTCCGACCCTTCTTGTATGGCATTTGCATGTTCTCCCCATGCCCGCGTGGGTTTTCTCCGGGCATTCCGGTTTCCTCCCACATCCCAAAAACATGCTTGGTAGGCCAATTGAGCACTCCAAATTGCCCCTAGGTCTGAGCGCGAGTGCATGGATGGATACTTTGACACTGTCTACTGTGGAATTTTGGATTAGCCACCGTATTGCTTTCCAAACTTATAGAACAAAATTCAGTTTGAATAAAAATAACCACTGCTGAAAAAAAAATGGGCAATGATGCAATTTGGGAGCAATGTGACTCATTAGTCTTAAAGGGTAAAGCAGCCCTGCATGATTGCTATTAGTTCTGGATAATCTGCAACCAGTCTGTTTAACATTTAAAAGCACCACAGCTGGGGGCTGTTGGACTGTCAAACAGTTTCCTCACACACACAGACCTCCACACATGTTGTCTGTGCCACATACAAACACACACCTAGTCACACATCTCCTCACATGCATTATGTACTGTTTGCTCCTGCTTGTAGCTTTAATTCTATCAATCCTGTTAAAAAGCCAGCCAGCCCAAGTAACAAGACCTGATTTACTTTTCAATCCACTTGATCCTCTCCTGTCAGCTCTGGGTACGTGTGTGTGTGCGCTTGTGTGTACATGCACTCACTGATATTCTTTCTGCTGCGTATAGTGCTGGTCACGGCGTTCCAGGCTTTGCTCCAGTAAGGCCCGGTTCTCGTTCAGCAGACTGCGGTTCTGCTCGGCTAAATGGCGGTTTTCCTCTTCCATGTTGCCCTTCAGCTGGGTCAGTAGCTGCACATGCACACACACAAGCAAGAGCAGAACACATAGACTCTTTGAAAAATATACTACGCATCATATTTCCTCAAATAAGGGCCTGTGTTATAAAAGGCACTGTGACGTCATTTTCTCGCATCCATCCCACTAAAACATTTTTATATAGTTTTTTACATTCACTTTAAAAACATTACTATAATTTATCAAAACAAACTGTAAATGTAGTGACACAAGCATAAAATAGTGAGCATATCAAAGTCAATATTCTATTGTCTGTGCTTGTGAATGTATCTTTCAGAGGCGTGGCCTAATTGCCGTGAGCTGTAGTTGTTTGAGTTAGCTTTGTGTTTTTACTCTCCCACTATTGATAATTAGCTGAAAAGTGCATTGGTGACTGCCGCTCTGATGTAAGCGGATGACTGGTGCAAATGATGTTTTGTGATATAGCAGGGGAACATCCCACATGGGTCCTCTGCACTAATACCCATGAGCTCATTTCTCCTTTTCATAGGAAATTGACTCCCGTGCGTTGTAGTCGACTATCTAGTTTATTCCACAACATACACTGCAGATATGGCATCTGTAAAGCTGAGTTGGGAGTTTAATAGGAAAAGTGCTGCCGTATGCATTCAGTCAATCAGTCGAGTTAACTGGAATAGAGCGTGACTCATTGGTGGTGAGAGGAATTGGACAGAAAGCTTTTAAAGTGGATTTATTCAATGCAGGGAAAACACAACCGTGTCCCCGAAAATGATTAAGAAATATAAAGCAACCTCTTACATCGACTCTTTAGTGATTGACGAATGTTGTAATATATTGTAAGTATACAATATGTGTTGCTGTATATCCGGGATGTCCAGATGTTTTCCACTGAGGACATAAAGGAAGCTGCAAGGAAGAGGCAAAATATGCACTGGCTTGCATCTTTTTTGGGGGGGGAAAAAATGTTAAAAAGTAGAATGATACCTTGCAACATTTTTCAAACAGTCATAAATTGAAAAAATATGACAGTTTTTTTAATCAATCTTTTCAAATATTAAAACCAAAACGTTACATTCTATTTTTAATTCAATAAAATGTTATATCATATATTTTAAAAATGTTGAAAAGCAGTGTAGTATCTTGTAATGTTTTTTAAATTATAAATTAAAAACTTGTGATAAACTTTCATGTAGTTTTTTTTAGTAAATCATTATTGCATTTTTATTCGTATTTTAACAAATTAACATTTTAACTTCCTATCAACCATTGAATGCAGGTCATGTTTATTTATTTATTATTAGATCACATGGTAGACGAAAACAATTAAAATACAGTGCAAAGGGCCAAACTTTAGACACCCCAGTTTTATATTAGAGAGAACATATGATACATACATATAGTAATAAATTACAACATGTTACAGTAATTATTAAATGTATTTTGTGGAAAAGCAATTGAAAACAAACATCTAGTGTTTAATTATCAAAAATGATTTGTATGCTTTACTTCTGATAGAAGCCTGTAAATAAAAATTCCCAGGCACCATAGTATGAAAATATTATAGATCCATTCATATAGGGAATGTTTGTATTGAATACCCTCACGATAGAAAATGCAAGGTTAGTCATTTGCTTTCACCACTTTTTAACACTCTCTACAACAACAAGAACCTTTAAAAACACTATTCATCTCAGAGGACAAATATCAATTGTCTTATGGCGCTGATGATTTCCTCGTTCACTCCCCGACAGTTAGCAGCGCAGCACTGCAGGAGGATGATTGTGAGTCTTGACACGAAGCAAACATTGCATTAAAAGCAGCGCTCTTTCGCATTCTGCCACTATTTATTGGCTTTTCCGTCATGCATTATGGAAACGTAGAAAAGAAGGAAAATAAAGCTGAGTGGAATAATTCAACGGATATAGAGAATGACATGCTGCTCGTTACCTGATACTGGGAGGCAACTTGAATTGATTAATACCGAAGCTAATTTGTCGAGTTTGACAAGCCAAGTGTGGCTCATTGGTCAGTTTGAATTATTTAGAAAAACATGCCAGATTCTGGCATAGTCTTTGGTGGTTCTTGTCTATTAGCACACCAAATATTCTTCATTAGAGGAGCAGGTTGAGGCGGCCTATCAAAGCGTCTCCCGCTTGGCTCTTTTATGGAAAGTCAATTTGCACATTGCAACTTCAGACTTGAGTGCGCGAGGAGCATTTTCAACACTTAGCCATAGTTTGACAGCCGTACGCAGAAGATGAAAGACGATTTGAAGTTAGCTCGACAAATCACTTTTCCTCATGTGCCAAAGCTGACGTCAGCTTCCATCAGGTGTTAGGAAAATCTGCTCTGATAAGATGCTAATGATTCCACCCTGACCACAGCTATGTAAAACAGGCTCTAAAACCTGCTATCAATTTCTAATATGTTTGGTTTAATTACCCAATAATGCTTCAAATAAATTAGCTTTATTATTCCAAGAGTGTAACGTTTCCTAGTGTCTCCACCGTGAAGCATTAAATCCTTCTTTGCATGCAAACGTTCAATCGGCAACTGCAATATTAAACACCAGAGTGTGAGTGCAGGTTTGAAGGTGTGTTCCTCCTTTACTACACTTGTGGGTTTTGTGAACTTTATGGGGAGCAAATACTGGAGCTCACACATTAAATGGTTGTTTTAGTTAAGACTGGAATCAAGCGGTAAAGTAGCAGGAAGGGATAAGTGGGTGTATTGCTCCGGGGCTCCCCCTACAGTTGTGAAGTTTAATTTACCTCAGTGGTCAATATAAATCGACGCCATTCCCACAACATCATTCTTGTTTACAAGTAGGCACGTTATGTATCGTGGAGTTGTTTGCGCTTGAACAGCTGAAGAAAAATAAGCCTTTTAAGTAGCTTCTGGCTTGTGTAATGGCACTCCCCACAGAGGGCACAATTAGTGTTTCCTGTATGAATAATTCACTTGATAGCAAAGTTACGTATAAGTCTGTTGGATATCTAATTTGTTTATTATGGTGGGTGTGTTTGGCGACAGAAAGCTGAGCATCATTAGTCAGTTTGTTTGTTAGTGAGGATTATGTAAAAACGAATAACCTATTTTCATAAAACTGGACAAATGAGTTTTCACCGTTGCAGTACATTGCTGTTGGTCGTGTAGTAGTTCACAAAGCGGACTTTCAATATTTAAGTCTTGTGGACTGGCAAACAGTTAGGGGTGCTGCCTTTAGCCCTAATTCCAAAAAGCTGCCCCATGTGGTTTACTCAACCTTTGTAGCACCGAGGCACAAATTTTATTTGATAGATAGTTTTTACATTTTCACAGCACATATCCAAACAAAAATGTCACACAAATGTACATTGGACAATAGTTCTGTATCCAAATATTTTCTGCTATAACTATCATGACTGACTTTCAATTCTCTTCAAGTGAACCGACTTGAGAGTTTCTTTTGTGATACGAGCTGTCATTTGGCTGACTCTTTGCTTTGACGTGTGAGCAAAAATGTGCTGTATAGGGAAAGTGACCTCAACTCATTTAACAAGCAACAGTTTGATTGACAGAAAAACAGAGAGCTGCTCTTTGTATATTCAAAACAACCACAAAGCTATGATTTAGGTAAATCTTATCAGGGCTGTAATTCACGGAGCAGCGAAGGTTTGAAAGTGTGTGTGCAGGAAGCCAATGTACGGCCTGTTGTAACCAAACCACTATACCGTAATTTCCGGACTTTATTTCGCGTTTTTTTTCATAGTTTGGGTGGGGGGGCGACTTATACTCAGGAACGACTTATATGTTTTTTTCACAAATTTTTACTTGATCATTAAGACATCACTTACTTACAAGTATAGTTGACCACTTCCCATGTTATTTTTAGTATAGTTGATCACTTTACATGCTTTTATATCTTTATCTTGAACATATTCAAAACATAAAAAAATAGAGAAAACATCAAATAAAGCAATTAACACTTTAAAGCACCATATCCAAGTCCACTGTCTGCTGTATGTACACTTGCTCCATTTTTGCTCCTCTTATATTTATTATTATTATTTATTATTATTTGTTTATTTATCATTTATTCAACACTCTTATTTATTCATTGTTTGTGCCTTCTTGGGTTTTTTGTGTCGCTTGTATGCATATGTGTACTATCTCACCGAGGGATAGTGGGAACGTAATTTCAATCTCTTTGTGTGTTTTAGTAGATGAAAAAAAATCGACGACAAAGCAGACTTTGACTTTGATAAAACAACCAAATAAACAAAACATAAAACTACATCTGAAAAAAATTATATTTTCAGACGAAACTGGATGAGGGCGCTCTAAATTTCACCGTTGGCCGTGACTCATCAACTGGGTGGGCTTAAGAAAAATGGCACCAAAAAGAAACTCATATTTTGCAGGTTACAAACTTCAAGTTGTAAAATATGCAGCTGAAAACAGTAATCGAGCAGCAGAAAGAAAGTTTGGAGAACCGTGATGTACCAATGGATTACTATTTCAAGTGACGTCAGTGGCGTGGCGCGGCGCGGCGGTTGTTTACATAATGGACAAATGTACCCACGTAAGGACTACTGGCATCATTAGCGGTGATCATTTCTAAGTGACACGGAGGACAAAGAGTTTGAAGGAATTAAGGATTTGGAGTGACATAGAAGGTTTGAAAAACTATTATGGCTTTTACGCACGCCCGGTCCGACTCTACTGAGTCGGGGGCCGGCGCTCGGCCGAGTGGCTGTCCGCGAACGGTGCATGGGACTCGGACATGGCCATTACACACGCCCGGTCCTCTGCCATGGAGCTCTCGTGTCTGGAAGTCCACACCGCCACACGCTTGGAAGTTTGTTTTGTTTAATAAAGAGCCGTTTACCAAACCCACGTCTATCCTTGTACTTTGTTAACGCTACAATATAGTTATGTACTAGATCTGTGGAATAAAGACGAAGCTGACATCAGGGCGCACGCGCGGCGATGTTGACAAAGGATGAGGAATTTGATCGATGGATTTAATGGATTTAAAGTGCACGGATGGTTTGATATTATTGCTTATATTATAGTTATTTGAAATATAGTTTATCTATCGTCAAATGAGCCTGTGGAATATTTTGAAGTGCAAGCACCCTCGGCCGCGCGCACCCATTGTTAACAAAGAACGATCGATGGATTTAATAAATTGGAGTGACACCGATAGTTTTATAAACATGTTATTTATGTAATAGTTGTCCTAAATCACTCTATATGTTACGTCAGGCCCGTTCTTAGCTCCTCATTTGTGTTTGTCACGTTAGTATACCTATCATTTAGCCTGTTGCTATCGTATCGAACGATCGATGGATTTAATGAATTGGAGTGACACCGATGGTTTTATAAACATGTTATTCATGTAATAGTTGTCCTTAATCACTCTATATGTTACGTCAGGCCCGTTCTCAGCTCTTTGTTTGTGTTTGTCACGTTAGTATACCTATCGTTTAGCCTGTTGTTGCTATCGTTTAGCCTGTTGTTGCTCGTTCATGACTGTTTTTGGTGTGGGATTTTGTCAAATAAATTGCCCCCCAAAATGCGACTTATACTCCGGAGCGACTTATATATGTTTTTTTCACTTTTTGGGGCATTTTATGGCTGGTGCGACTTATACTCCGGAGCGACTTATAGTCGGAAAATAAGGTACTGACGGTGTTAGAATCGTTTAAGCAACAGGTATTCAACACAAATAGTGTAACAATACATGTAGATAGATAATATAACAATACTCATAGGCATATATTATTTATCCTCTGCGAAGAACTACTAATATCACTGTATATGTGATAAGTCCGTACTATACAGTTCCAGATGGCCAAGCTGTGACTTTCTATTGAATTATGTCCATACTGTAAGTTTTCATAAAGTGGAATTTGTCTCAACACTAAAACACATTGCATTTTTTGAGGAGGCTGCAAGGGATGGCAAGACAAAACTAATTAAACTCGTATCTCAAGACACCACCGTGCGATGGGGCGATTATACATTTACAGTATATAATTATGATGTGGTCCAAGTTAAAAATGAGTTTGACGCCCCTAGCATAGATACAGTAAATGATAAAATATCCATTATTTGCAGTAAATGAGTAGTTTTTGCACGAATTGAGTGAAATTTGACCATTTCCCACAGGTGGGCTATGGCTGAGAATCTGTGGATAGAAAATTTCTTGTTGCCAAGTAGTGACTGACCAGATCCAACACAACAGATGAAGCTATTGTGCAAAGCTTTGGCTGTTTGTGACAGAAGGCATTATTATTATTTTTATAAATATAGAAAACATTCATTTTGTACCGTGGTGGAACATCATCAATCATCTTTTTAGGACTGTTTAGCTTTGGTGGAGGTGTGCTGTTCCAATTATCTACCACTGTTGTATAGGCCGGAGAGAGGATGCACGCATGCGTTGGGTTGATACCTGAAATTGGCTGGTGAGGCGGGCATTGCTGAGGTCCAGACTTTGGTTGGCCTCCCTCAAGGTGCTGAGCTCCCCCTCCAGGCGAGTCCTCTCCAGCAGGGAGGCACTCAACTCCCCTCTCAACAAGGAGCCCTGAGCCAGCAGCTCTGCTTGGGACGCAACCAATTCTTTATGCTGGGCCTGGAGCCTGATCACACACACAGATGCACATACACACAAAGACAAGAGCTTTGCTCATTGCTCAAGTCCTGCAGGGTGCTTTGCATCATGTGCTTTCTAAATTAAACCCATTATTATATTATTACACAACACAATGAGTCATACTCAAAGTTATAAAACTACAGAGAAAATACATCTGATATCACTTCAAAAATGATTTAACATCACAATCTAATTTTATTTCACTGCCTGCAAAACAGCATGTTTATTGAGGTAAGCTATCAGCTCTGTTGGACTCTACTCTGAAATCATATCTAATGGACACAGTTGGAAGGTTTGTAAATTCTGTAATAAACGTGGATGGACTATTCTTAGCTCCTCACACTGTGACTTCAAAGTAAGAAGCATCTGTCGAAATTATTCAATAATTATCATAACAAGCTATAAATGCAGTATGTTTGGAGACCACAATATGTCACATCACATACCTTCTAGTTCTTCTTGTGCATTCTAATATGAACATTAAGTTACAGTTTAATCAACACTTTGACATCTCTGGTGAATAAAAATAAACAGTGGCACCTTAAAATGTGCCATAAGAAAAAAAAATACCCAATGATATATTAAATTATAAAAACATATAAAAATCGCAATTAAATTGAATTTAAAGAATTAAACAGTGTTTGGGTGCAGCATAATACTCTCATGCAGAAACAAATAAAGAGGACTACATAAGTGACTATGCAACTACAGTAATTTATCATTTTATATAATTATATATATGTAATATTATGTGTATTTAATAATTATTATGTGTATAATAATTTTAATTTTAGTGTTTGTCTCGAAGATCTTCCATTCTTATATTGTTTGTTTATATGTGTTGCAGCCCTTTTTATGTTCAAACCTACTTTAACACAGCAATATTGATGCTATTCATTATCCGTCTATGGTGACTCCTGTGTTAGCATTACACCAGCTACAAAAGTAAAGTTATGTGGTTATTTTCAATACACGTGCTGTACTTACTCAGTATGTGCATGTTATGACTTTATTTGTGGCATGAGAAACTCGTACTGATTATACTAAATGTAATTGTTCTCGATGTTCACTGTCATAGATTAACAAAGCCTCTGACAGGTGGTTGGGAATTACTGCTTCAGAAAATGGCTGGGTGGACAACCTAAAGTCTCTATCATTGATTACGAAAATGTATGCTGATTAACAAGTTTAAGGGGCTCATTGGAAACTGCAGAGCAGCTATTAGCTAAACAACACTCACAACCACAACATGAGAACATTATTCTTCAGTTTGGCAGACTATCATTACAAAGGTGTCATTAATCACTTCTGTCAATGTGATGGTGACAACCCATAATGGGATGTCATTTAATGATTGTCCTCATTTAGTAAAAAACAAGAGTTCACATCAAAACAAATTTTTCTAATCTGTTAGACTTTCCTGTTTTCGCATCTTGCCTATTTTGTTTTTCCTCGCTTCCGCTGTTTAGCGCCCACATCAACGAGTAATACACACTGTATTGCATTTGCATTGAACCCACACCTCCTGTTTTGTATCCTCTGATCCATAGTAAAGCAATAATGTCAAGTGTAAATGTGAGAGCTCATGAGGGAAGGGAGCTGAATGCCAACTCTTTGTGTATTTGTCACCTCTCGCTGTCCTCTTTCAGCCTCTCCAACTCTCGTTCTTGTTCCAGTCGACTCTGGGCTTCTGCTTCCATCTTCTCTCGCTCCATTTTCATCTCTCGCTCTCTCTCCTCCAGCTGGCTTTTAGCACCCAGCAACTCTTTGTAGCTATACAACACACACACACACATACATTAACATGGTTTGGCAGGAAAAGCAATTGCATGTGATTGTTGAAAAATGTCCCAAAGGCAAAATGCTAAAGAAAATGAACTGAAGACAGGTTAATGCATCACAACATACCATAGCAATTTCAAAAGCGTAAGGATGACATCAACTTGATTGGATAGTGGATACACCGGATTTGAGGTGATGCCGTGATATTGCTGTGTCATTGCCATAGATAAGTGTTGGGCTTGAAAAAAGTAATCACTCAGGTCTGTTGAGCAAGAAGAAGGCAACAAAGCCCAATCAAACTGAGCGAGAAACATTTTTTGACGCACAATACCATTGGTGCGAATGCTTGTCTACGCAATACTTTTATTTTGTGCGGACAATAATAGCAAAAGTTTTAGTGCTTGGCTGTCAGAATGCCCCCAATTACCGCAGTAGAACTGGTGTGGATGATTGCTTCTCAGCATTTTTGATGTGGAATAGTAGTATTGATCTCCCAGCATTTACTAATACAATAATAGCAGTAGTGTGAGCCCTTCCTTCTCAGCATTCACAAAATTAATTGTTAATGCACAAGAGCAGTGGTGTGAATCAGTCTCTCAGCAATTGTTTTTTTTTTTATTTTTTTTTTATGTATCCTCACCAATCAGTTATTGCAGTTGTGCATCCAACTTAGTGGTTTTACACACAATAATAGGAGTAGAGCTTAGTCTCTCCGCATTCCCACTATTAGTAGCTGTGGTCGGCTTGTGTGTACCTGGCCTCCAGCTCCCTGTGTTGCGCCTCCAGACTGCGGCTGCTGCTCCGTAGGCGCGAGTGTTTGTCTAGAAGCTCTTCCAGCTCCGTCTCCTGACGCTGTTGCAGCACCGTCAGTCGCTCGTGGTCCCGCTTGAGGGTCTCCGCCCTGGCAGTTGACTCCTCTCGCTCCCGTGCCCACACCTTAGACTCCGCCTCCAGAGCCGCACACCGGGCCTCGCTCTCGCTGTGGCGTGCCAGTGCCGCTGCATGCTGGGAGTTTACAGTTGCTTGTTCCACCTATTTTTGTGAATACACAAGATATGTAGTAGTCATGAAATCAGAGATAGTGATGTACATTTACTGCCTAAATTCTTATCTGTGTTCCATGAAATTGTTTTAATTTATTCCCGACAGTATATTCTCTTGATCACATAGCATTCTTGACTGCACTGCTTCCACTACATCTATGCGAATGTTATATTTTTGGTCCAATCAGATTTCACCCTGTTGGTGCTGCCATTTTAACCTAATCTTACAATCAGAACCTGGGCACTGTGTATATCAATGATCAGAAACAGAAAGACTGCAAATGGGTATCAATGACGCTGGATTTCTCGAGCGCTACAAAGTGAGGAATTTGAACAAAAAGTACTCATCTGAAGAACCATGAAGTATTTGTGTTTGTAAACCAACTCTGAAGTACTACTTGCCGCAGGCCACTTACAGCGCCAGTTTGCGGGCAGCAAGCTAGACTAATGGTGAGCACATCTGCCTCAAAGCTGTAAGAGTCTGGGTTTGAATCTTGGCTCTGGCCGTCCTCCCATCCCCATGCATGCTGAGATTATCTGAGAACTGTTCATAAGTGTAAATGTGAATTCTTTAAAGGAACTAAAAGTATGGTTTTCAATGTACGTTTCTCGAAGGCTTATGTTTGTGCATATGTCTCCTTACAGCTTTTGTGTTTATAGCATGTTCAATAAATGTTTCAACATTAAAGTTCCCCTCTGGGTGACTAATAAAGGTCTCTTCTGTTTTATTAAAGCACATTGTGACGGCCGAGCCAGTCGTGTGCTGAATCATGCCTTAGTTATACACCACCATGGGCCCAGACTGCCTGAGGGATTTGCCACACCATCCCTCTCAATCTCTATCTGTTCACATCCATAATGGTGTTTGTGTGCACTACTGACTTGTTTTTCTTTCTCCCCCTTTCAAAGCTGCTCATGCCCTGAAGGCAGCAATCAACAATGCTACATCCCCCTTTTTTTTTTATCAATAGTTCTAGTAGTAATACGAGTAGTCCAAGTAATTTAAGGTTCCCATGAAGCGACTTAATTTTGGGAATGTGCAGCCTTGAAATGTAATTTGACAATCAATCAATAAATCTATTATCTATAGTGCTTGTTATGGGCAATTGAGAGTCTTCAATGAACATAACATGCATGTATTTGGAATGCGGAAGGAAGTCAGATTAAGCAGAGAAAATCTGAACTGGCCGTGTTGACAAATATCGGCCAATATCACTTTTTGGGATTAAAACCTACACATTTGTAAATTAAAAAACATGGCTGCACACAGAACAATGATTTCTTCCTTTTTGCAGTTCCCAATGTACAACCTCAGAAAGCGTCGACTAATATGACTCATGCTCTTCTCCGTCTGCCTTTCTTTGTGCGTTATGTCACCTGTAGCTGAGTGTTGAGCGTCTGCAGTCGAGTACACGAGTCCTGCAGGCTGAGTGAGTGTCGTCGTAGCGCCTCCAGCTGCTCCCTCAGGTGCTCGCACGTCTCCTGGGACTGAGACAGACGCGACAACAAAGCCTCCTGTCCAGCAAGCGCCACGGCTCTCTGAGGCAGATGTGATCAGAGTGAGGAAACAAAGACAGCACAGGTGCTAGTAAATGTTTCATCCTCCTCCAGCATGTAGACATTGTCTTGCCTTCTTGACACACACCTACAAAAATACATGTGCACATGTTCCTTCACAGTGCTTTAAAATGGTAACCAAGGTGAGTTGACATATCACATCATAATATTCTGTTTTGAAACTACCATGTACTTAGAGCAACAGGAATCTTTGCACCTGCACAGTAATCCAACTAAAGCGTGGCTGGCATATGTAAAATTGAATAAGACTCGTTTAGCGAAACCTCAATAGGAAAAGAAACAAATAACAAATCAGGTGTTATATTGGACGACACCAAAAACCAAAATAAGATTTCCAAGAGTGCAAATTGTGTTTGAGTTGCCCTAAAGATTTCATTCTGCTCTGTTTTGGGGAAAACCTGTGCACTGTCTGTTAGTTTTCAAGACCGATGCTGATGCTTGAGGGAATACAACTTTTTTCTCAACTTGTAGCATCAATCATTCCTGCACAGCAGTATGTTTGGTACAGCCGCCTCAATACCGTCTCAATCCTACAAATAAAATGAACAAGCTTCCTGACCTTGGAGGTTGTGCAAACAATATCATTAACATTGTTAGTGATATTTTTCTAAGAGTAAGCGTCGACGGAAAAAAAGGGACAAAAAGGAAGAGAAAAGCAGCTGAGATAAGGAAGATGAAGAGTCGCTGAGGTGACATTATAGAAAGTGATGAAGACAGATAAAGTTTGTGAAAATAAAGTGCCGGACTAGGGAAGTGGACGCTGTTGTCAGCCCTCTGGCAAAAGAGTTTCCACATATATGGATCATCATCCCTCACATAAACAATGCAGACATCTTGCAGATAAGATCCAAACCTCAATACAATCCAAAGGCTAACCTCTTTTTCCAGCTCCAGCAGCCTGCGAGTGAGCTGCCTCTCTCTCTCTCCTGTGGCTTCATGGGACGACACAGGAAGGTCATGACCTTTGTCTCGATCCGAGGTACACGCCTCACGCCGGTCAGTCGGACAAGCGTGCGCTTCATCCTCATTTCCCATCTGGAGCTGAGGCTCACGTTCACTCAGAAGGTGAGTGAGTGGCTCTGTTCTGTCCCGTGATTGGTTGAGAGATTCTGTTGCGGCCTTTAGTTGAGTTTCGTTTGTTTGGAGCTTCTCACTGAGGTGCTGGACTTCAGAAGTAAGATTCTGAGAACGAATCTGCTCATTGGACAGATCCTGACAACAACAAAAGATAAGAGACCATCATCACCATGCAACTTCATGAGCTGTGACTTTTTAATCAAACACCTCTCCTCCAGAAAGAACCCAATCTTTAACTCTCACACATACGCTGACACACATATGCACACACACCTGCAACAATGACTGATTCTTGGCTTGTGCGTCTGCGTACTGCTCCTCCAACTGCTGTTTACTCTCCTCCAGGCTGCTTAACCGAGTGACGAGCTCTTGCTCCAGCTTCTGGAGGTGAGTGCAGAGCTCCTTCGACTCAGACAGCTCCTGACACACGGTCCTATGAATAAATCAATAAAACCATCAATGTTGATATTTTATTTAACTCATTTTAAGTACAATGGAAAGTTAATGAATGAATGACAAAGTATAATGTCAATGCGTAATATAAATGCATAATGTAAATGCATAATGCGTCAAAGAACTCTCAGATGCTAGTGTAGAGCCAAAATCCCCCATGTTCAAGTTTAGTAAATTCAATTTTTTTTTTTTTACAAATCTTTATTGATCATGTGTGTGTTATTTTTACAGATTATGGACCAGTACCTGCGATCAGAGTCCAAGGCTCTCACTCTCTGGTTGCTGTGTTCCAGCGCCACATTAGTGCTCTGCAGCTGCTGTCTGAGTCTCACCGCATCCCTTTCCCGCTGCCTCGCTTCTTTCCGCAGGCCATCCAGCTCTGACTGGCACACGTCTTTCTCCTGCTCCAGGCGTGACACGTCCAGCAGCGCCTGGTCCCGGGCCCGTGATGCGTTTTGAGCCTCCAGTACGGCATCACGTACCTCCGCCTCCAGCTCCTCCTCTCGGTGGCGAGAAGTCTCCAAAGCACGACCCTGACGTTCCAGCTCGGCCTTGAGCGCCTGAGTGGTCAACACTAACTGTTCGCTCTGAATAAAGAGAACATGGTAATAATGATTAGGTATAACGATTCATAGTGGTTCCTTTAAATCTATCTGCCTATGCTAAATCATCTTTCCCCGTTGAAATGAATGGGAAGGCCATTCACCTGTTATGGTCCAAAAAACCACCAACAAAATTATATTGTGTTTTTAATCAACTTGATTAAACCTGATCAAATGAAATATACGTCAGTGACATAGTAATTCAATAGAATGTTAAGAATTACAGTTTGTACACAATGACAATTAAGTGGTCATGCTTGCTAAGTGCAGTGTGAAAAGGTCTGGATTACTTATCTGTTTGCATTGTCACTTTACAGAGATTAAAGTCGTTATATGAGGACTACAAGCAACACCACATGATAAAAAAATAAAAAAAAACATAGCTTGCCATCATATAGCAGCTGAAGGGAGCAACATAAATGTTACGTGAATATGAGAGCAAATAAAGCATTAATGACACCTGAATCTGAAAATACGAGCCAGGCCTCGGGAGCCAAATGCAAACTGCACAGCCGAGGGAACGAGAGAGATTGAAAATTCTTCGCTCTCGGCCAGTCAGTAGAATTTTTTTATAGAGTCTGGTATTAAACAAACTTTGACGCTGGGTCAGAAATTCCACATTAGGCTTCTTTTAATAGTGTCCTTTAGGAATACTGTGAGAATATCAGTTGACTGTATCATATCACTACAAATGACCAAATGTGTTGTGTCTCCAGGTAGAAAACTTGAGTCAACACAAGAAGCAACAGAGGATATTGGCAAGTTGTAAATTCCCGTTTGCGTTCAACTCCCTGCAGCTGAAGCGGACCGAGTGTATTTCATGTTTCATTTAACACACGCGCTTGAGTCGCCATTAATTCTCAGTATTTGCTGCTCACCGGCTTGTCAGAGTAGAAACACAAGCTCAAGACATATCAACTGCAAATATAAAAGCATGTTGATACTGAGCACATGCTCTATCGGGACATATCCAGTAGTTGTTGTAATACGTGATCTTGTACGTATTGAGGTTTTACTTTCTCATAGTGCAATTCTGTGGAACTAAAAAAAAATATTACTGCTCTCTGACAGTAAGTTTACAAAGGTAGAATTATTATATGTATAGTTCTCCAGAACTTATATTAAAATGTGTATTCGAGTACATTTTATGCTGTGTAAAGATCGACTCTTGGATGCTTAAGATATCAAAGTCTTATGGTGTGAAAAAAAAAAAAAAAAACATTTGAGTGACTGCAGCTAACTTGAAAATATATAAACCATATCCCTACTGGATATTAGAGGAAAAAGCCAAGGTGCAACTTCCTAAATGGAAGGTATTCATGGATCCTTTTTATGGTATTTCTTTCATGCTGACTAAGCACTGGTCTTTTCCTTAGCTTGCAGCCTCTCTTATGACTTACAGTTCTTCTGCAAACAGCACACTGACGGTCATTCTGGATTTTTTTTCCACGAGAAGAAATTGTCTTCTTTTTCACATCCTTCTTAAGAAATGGTAATATGTGGAACTTCAAGCTAAAATGCTCATAATAAGCAGTGAAGTGACCTTTTGTGAGTATACACGTTCTTGTCAACACGTAAAAAAGTGCACCCTTTAACACGTGTGCTTTTTTGGTACAGGAGTATGAAATATAGAGGGTGGAAGTTAAAAGTTACCACTTCAACTAAAATTCTTCTTTTTCTTTCTTTTGCTGTTCTTGCTTGTTTGTCACATTTCTCTCCCAGAAAAAAACAAACTGTCTTGTTTACTGTCACCACTGTGTGCGTGTGCGTGTGTGCGCACGTGTGTGTGCGCGTGTGTGAGTGTAGCCGTGTGCATGTATACTGGCCAACCTTGCGCTGAACAGCGCGGAGGGCATCCACGGTGCCACGCAGTGTGTCCCTGTCTCTCTCCAATGCTGCCCGTTCCCCCTCCAGGCTGGCGATGACTGTCGTTTGCATGCTGTGAAGCTCGGCTTGACTCCGCAGGCGGCACAGCTCTTCCTCCATGACCCCGGCGTCACACTGTAGAACCTGAAACATGCATGTGAGACGTGAGAGAGAAACATGCCATCATCACATCTATTGTTGGGTGAGAAAGTATTTTTCATGTGCTATAGTAAAACAGCCGATAGTAGGCAATAGACAGCAGGATAAGACCAAAAATAGAATACACATTTTCACAAGTCTTTGTTGAGGACTGTTACATTGGCCAAAGAAGAGCCCATTATATTTAGTGTGGCGCAGGACAAAGGAGCCAATAAACAGTTTTGTACATAATTTGCGGCGTTACAGGGGATGTGGTAACGTGCTCCAAAAAGAATTAAATAAACCATGACAGGAGTTTTTTATATATATATATATACAAAATTGTGTAATAGGAAAACATACATTTTTTGCCATTTGGATGGGGAACCCTAACCCTAACCCATTTGTGAGGGTTAGGTGGCTTGGGGAATGATGGGGAAAGTGATTACAATAAATTACATTAATTAAATTACAATAATTAAATTACATTCAATATAATTTGTTTCTATTCTAAGGGGGGGGGGGTCCAACCTGAAATTATAAATAACCACCCATGGAGCGTTTACAATGAGTCCATATTTGACAGGGCCAAAAAATTATTAGATTTAGGTCCAGATTTAAATATGAAGTAAGTACCAACCGAGAAATAAATTTAGATGCATACAGTCTCAAAAATGTAAATAGGAGAATCTATCAAAAACCAATGGTCCTTTTGTTGAAAACATCTCCCATCATACTTTGTAATTCAAGATGTCGCCTGCAATCATTTGATAAACAACAGGGCTCAAACCAAAACACAAAGATTGATTGGCATTTATTTTGTGGTTGTACTTAGTTTCTCAAATTTTGATGACCTCATTTTTGAAAGGGGAAAATGCATTCAAAATCGAGACTGTAAGATCCTCTGCAAGGCTGCAGTGGCTAGAGTAATGATAATACATTTGGAAAGTGTAATCAAAACTGCTTAGTATCTTTGCGTACATATGTATTATGATAAATGCCCGTTGTCACAATTGCATTTGTTGCATTCTTTACTTCTCAAATGACTTCTGGCTATTTTTAAGTAACTCATAGCGTGTCCAATGCATGCACGCTTTTGTCTGGCTGCCAATTTGTCATCTCTACTACCAGCCACACAGTCTCCTGATTACTATTATTACCACCATCAATCTCAAATCCGATCCCATGTCCACTCCCTCCCTCCTTCCCTCCCTCCCTCCCTCTCCTCATCCCAGGCTCCATACCTCGATCTGCCTTCGAGCCTCCCCGAGATTCTCCGCAGCTTTCCTCAGGTATTGCAACTCGGCCTCCAGGAGCGTCAGCCTCTGCTCGGCCTCCCACGTCTTCCTGCTCTGATCCCCCAGCTTGGAGCGCAGGTCCTGGGCCACCACGGCCTGCCTGTCAGCCTCTTCCTGGGCCTTGTGGAGACACCTTGTCAAAGCAGCATCAGCACCAGGAGGGCCACACGTAGCCTGTTGTATAGCCTTGGGTTCTTGTTGACTTTCTTTATTTTGGATGTCTAATGTGGCTGTTTCATTTTTAGACTCATTTTGCTTTTGAATGTCGATATGGTCGCCTTCTGCTTCTCCTCTTCTTTTGGGTTGGATCGCCGCATCACGCAGTTCTGCTTTCTCTCCTTTAACATGGAGAACCTCTTCCCCGACCCCTGCTTCCCTTTGCGTCACCATGAGTTCCCGTCTGCGCTCCTTCTCCTCTGTCAACCTCACCATGCCTTCACACTCTCCCCTGCAGGATTCAGATCCCTGGACGCCCTTCTCGCTGTTCTCCCTGTCCAACTGCTTCGCTCCTGCGTCGTCCCGCTTGCCTTCTGTGCGCTGCAGGCTAGCCATTAGCTCCTCTAGTCGCAGCTTCAAAGTAGCATTTTCATTCTTCAGATTATGAAACTGGAAAGTACAATGGAAACACAGCGGAGGAGAACTGTCAGAGGTTGGAATTATCTTTTTATTGTCTACTTTTGTGTCTTTTACTGCTTCTATCAAATAAGCTTGAAATAACTCAAAACACTTCCTTCACTTCAAAGTATTTAAATCGGAAAATGTTATGTCATCACATAATCATTTAAATCAGTTTTGGTAGGTCATAAAAATAGAGTTCAAAGAAACTGGCTACATTGATGTAATTTAAGAAATGACAGAATGTAGAATACAGAAAGGATTAACTCGCATGGATGCAATGTATACTGCATTTAATGTCAGTTAAATCCATCAAATGCAAAGACCATAGTGCAAAGACTTACCGGCATTTACCATTTCTTTTGCCAAAAGGGCACAATATGTACCAGCGATTGAGTTTGGTGGCTAGTTTCATCAAGCGAATTTCTGAGGCTTGCCAGGATACAAGTATGGTGCCAAATTGCGTGGCTAGGTTAGAAAAGGGAACAGCCCATTGACAAAATATTGCACACTTCAAGACACTATTTTAAGGGATGCAAACGCAGGGTTGGTAAACAACCATTCGTTCACACATTCACACCCAAGGACAATTTAGAGTCGTCACGGAAAATAATGCAATCCAAAGTGTCAGTTTGACCTCCAATCTCACTGGGCCGGAATTATTCCTGCGCATCACAACTCTCATGCTCTTTATGACCCCTGACCTCCTGCTGGGCCTGTAGCTCCTCCAGACATCTCCTCAGCCTCGCGTTCTCCTGCTCTGCTCCCAGCAGCATCAGTGTCGAGGCCTCGCCAACCTCCACACTCAGAGGCTTCTGGTCTAAATACGTCAAAAGGGGGGGATATAAATTTAAAAGAAAAAAGCTGATATGGGAAAAGTGGAGAAATTGATAAATGATATCATGCTGTTTTCTTTTTTATGATTGATAACAACAGACCCAATCCTTCCACAACATATTTTCTCTTATCAGTTAATTAAAATGTCTTAAATGACAAGGTGCAGACAAGCAGGGGCTCTGACCAATCAGCTCACACAGCTCCTCGTCAGAATCCTCTGATTGGAGGAAACGATGGTGAGTGGCAGCCACCGGAGCAGGAATGCCGGCACTACTGTTGCCACCGCATTGCCGCAGGTCCGCCTCGAGGCTCATGTTCAGCTCCAGTAGCTCATCAACACGCTGCCTTTCTGTGTCACGTTCCTACACAAAGAAGATATATTGAGGGAAATATACTGTATTCACTTCATAAAGCGGGTTTGTAGTTTCCGGACTCAAAACAGAAAAAACACTTTTTGCCTATGAATACAAACCTGACAGTAAAAAACTGTCGTGCCCGTGCCAGAGCACGCTCGGCCAGCAACTTCCCTCAGCCACACCCCTTCATCACCGTAATGTCTGTCACCTGCTCCCTCTCGTTGTCTCATGTATTTAAACCCTGCCGGTGTGTTCCTCCTTGTCGGTGTCTACTGTTGGGTTCTGTCCCTGCCCGCGCCCAGTGTTCCTGTCGTCTGGTTTTCCCCCGGTCTGTCTGGAGGCTCACGGTCAGAATTTGTCCTTGTCCAAGTGGACTTCTGTCGGACGGTCTGTCTGTCTGTTTGCTGGCCGTGAGTCTCTATTCCGTCTGTGTTGTTGGTTCCCCACCTGCCTCCCTTCCAACTCCCTTTCCCTTCAAAAAACCCTGGTACAAGCTGCATTTGGTCACCCTGGCTCAAATCATTCCTGACAAAAGAATCATCCCTCACTGGACCATTTTCCTAATTTGATTTTCGTTATAAACCACCGCGGCTGAGAAAGAACAACCAATAAGAAACAAAAGCCGCCCTCAACAATTCCGTGTTCTCTATCAATTAGGTGTAAGAGTAGAAAACAAGAACCAGAGCAAGAGGCCTCAAATAGCTGACGATTCAGAAGCCAATATTTCAAAAGTGAATATTTCTACTCCATTGGTATTAGAGCCCCTTTAATTTTTCATCAATACATTCCCAAAATAAAACCAATAACATTTTGTATTAAAGTAACACTATTACAAATAAATTATGCCTCCAACGAGCAGATAAACGGGCGCAAAGGCAGTCGTCTGCAAATCCGCTTCTATGTTGACCCCATTCCGGTTCAGGCTGTGACGTCACACGGCCTTCTGGTCTAAAAATTGAACTCGTGCGGTACGCTATTCACTTATTCATTGTGCTGTCCAACAAAATATTAGATACAGCCAATAAAAGAGAACAGATTATTAGTGCATCTTGCCATTAGAAAAGAACTGATGTTCTCGTTAAGACCGAAACATTCCAACCTTGCGACATACGGGTAGGATCAGTGGGACTTTAATAGTAATTAATGTTCTCTGCGTGCAAAAGGTCACGCATTCACAGGGGCGACCTTCAATGGGTGCAAGTGTGTCCATGTGTGCAGTAATGACACTGCAGTGATTGTTGACGAGCATTTAAGCAGCACTGCACTTCTGATCCTGACAGAACAGTGATATCTAAAAGCAGCAGCGGCTGCACTTGCTTTTAGGAAAGCGATTGTGATTGGTTGCTGGCATTCTTGCTCGAGGTGTGAACAAATATGATTGATCAGTGCTGTCATTGTATTTGGCCAGCATAACAGTTTGTGAATGTGATTTTATGACTTTATGGCTAACACAGTGGCGTCTTGTAATTGTGCTCATCCCCGTGGTGGAAACAGCCTCCAAACAAACAAGCTATTCTGATTGTTAATTGCTTAACGAGCATTTATCATACTGTGTGTGTTTGTCAAGACGTAAGATTGGAATTGCTAATGGAAGTTGTATTGTAGACAAATCAATATCACTTAATACTGTCAAAAAAAAACATTAAATTAAATTTCACTATTGGTGTTCTTTAATAATTGTTCAGAAAAAACACATGTCGCATCTCCATTTGCAGGTCTGGATACCATAGCCACAAGAACAAATGTTTTCAAAGGTGGTTGGTATGTTTTTCAAAACAATTCCTATTTTGGAACGACCCATAGATGTAGTATGTCTTTGGCTTTACTCACCACTTCTATGTCTATAATCCGCTGACGCAGCAGCAGGTTGTCCTTCTCCAGCTCCCTCAGTGTGGAGCATCGGGCCCTCACGTCAGCCAGCTGTTCCTCCAAAAGAATTTTGGCTTCCTGCAGGGCCGCACACATCTGCTGCTGCTCCTACAGGTGGCAAAAATGTCATTACTACGATATGTTAACAATGACTTGGTCTATGTTGTTGCGTTTTTTTTTCCATGTGCACTGAGAGCAGAAATTGTCAGTAGCCACCTGATTGCAAATGTGTAATGGACCAGTGTGTTTTTTTTCTTAATGAGTAAATTTCTAAATTGTGACATGACTTATAAGTACTCAAACAGTGGTGAATTCAGTTATTCTGTCTTTTGAACAAATTCCTGTTAGCTTGTCTTTGACTGCTTATATTCTCCACTATTCTCCAATGTTTAATTAGCATTTGTGGAGAATGAAGCCTCAACAGAGGCCTGGAGGAAAGACGTTCTTTGAGCTAATCTGGGTCGCCACAGGGATGCCGAGCCAAGACAGAGTGAGAAGGTGACAGCAAGGAAAGCGTGGTGTTTCACAAGGACGTGAGTGCACGACTTAAAGCGTAGCCAAGTAAATCCTGTGTGTGACTAAAAGCTCTTATAACCAAACATAATTTCTACTGCTTTATTTTTCAAATTAAGCAGCTTCATGGGGTGAATCTTTCTGCCAAACAATCTTATGATGTTGCTCTGCTTGCTTGCTCTTTGCTGTGTATGGTCCAGCCACTCGGGCGTGTGTGTGTGTGTGTGTGTGTGTGTGTGTGTGTGTGTGTGTGTGCGTGCGTGCGTGCGTGCGTGCGTGCGTGCGTGCGTGCGTGCGTGCGTGCGTGCGTGCGTGCGTGCGTGCGTGCGTGCGTGCGTGCGTGCGTGCGTGCGTGCGTGCGTGTGTACCTTGAGCTGAGTGCGTGTCACCTCCAAGCTGTGCAGTCTATGTTTACAGCTCTGGAGCTCATTCTGAAGCTGCTCAGACCGCGCCGCTCTCTCACGGGCGCAATCCAGCTCATCCCGCAAAACACGTAGGCCCCTAGACTCACTCTGCAGGGAGCGGTTCTGCAGACGTGTGCATACATACAAGAGTGTCGGTGAGGTCAGCGAAACATGTTAGTAACATTAGTGCCAGCTGTTTCTAGGAAGGTCGAATGTTATTGACATGATGCCTCACAGAATTGAAAGCACAGTCATTATGTGTACATGCATTGCACACTTTATTCAGGCTACTATAGTGTACAGTACATTAACATGTTCTAACATCTAACAAAGTTTTATGGACTGATGAGACCAAGATTAATCTCAACCAAAGATAGTGGCTTCAAACAAAAGTTACTCTGTCCTGAGTTTTTTGACACAACCAGATGTAAATTTGATCAAATAAAAGCTGGAATTGTGAACTTGTGTCTTAATAGGTAGGAGTTATTACCCTCCATTTTCCCTTGTCGCTGTTCTGTACAAACAGCACTGACACAGAATGGGTGACGGAGTTTGAGTCAAACAGCCCAAATATAATTTTTTCGTAAAGGTGTATACACACAGTTGACAACTGATAGTTCAGCCAAGTGCAATTTACTTCCAACTGTGAAAATACCTACCATTGCAGTTGTGTAAAGTACACACCTTACAATGTGTCGCACACGAACCTTTTTCTGAAGCTTTTTTAGTTGCTCCTCCATCATGTGAATCTCCTGCTTGTAGTCTAATAACTGATCGCCCTTATCATCCCTAAACGGCAGAGAGGAGCAATCACATTTTCTTCCGACATCTCTTAAAGTTTAGCCGCAAAGATAAAAGTGACAAGTGAAAAGAGAGCCAGAGTGCGTGAGCAATTACAGGGAGTGAAGGCGGCACAGTGGTTGGGGATCACTGAAGTAGGTAACAAACAAATGAATAAATAAACCCACACTAATGGACACATTACCCTTTTTCCAGAGGTAATTAATTTGAACTGGAGTCAACTTTGATCAATGAGAGCAGTCATCCTGGTCTGCTCCCTATTTTCAGAATGTTGAATTGGATTTTATAGTGACTACCCATTGTTATTTTACAAAACTACAAATGCACTGTTTTGTTTAAAACCCTAAACTAACACCCCAATCCAAAATTCAAACCCTAAACCTAGTTTGAACCCCTCCTTTGAAATCCTAAACTTGGTTTGAAACCCTAATTTAAAAAGACAACCCTAGTATGAAAACCTGATTTTGAAGGCCCAACCCTCGTTTAAAACCCTAGTTTGAAACCCTCCCCCAGTTTTCCGACAGAATTTTTAGTCTGGCAATGATGCATCGCCTGCAGGTGCTCCCGTTTAATATATGTTTATTAATGTGCACACACTCACAGTTGTTGTTTCAGGCGGCGGACTTTGGCCTTGCTGTCTGCCAGCTGCAGTGCCAGACCTTGGGGAGGCTCGTCATTGTGACCACCCAGGGGTGCCGAGGGTGAGTCAGCGTGGGCCTCCCGCTCACGACAAAACTCTGCGATGCGCTGGACAGGGGTCACCGGAAAAGTGTCAGGAATGAGGAATTCACTGGTCGGTACAGCCAACAATCTTTTTTTTACATCTTCTCTTAATTTATTTGTATATTTCAACTCAGAATTATTGGACAGAATTTCCTTGATCCATCCATATTCTATCGCATTGCTCAAGTTAGCAGCAAACCATCACTTTTCTCTATGTGATGGCCAGTGTAAATCTCCTCCGCTCACTTCAACATACAGTTCTTCCCTCACAGTTACAAAATGGTGCCAAAATGTTACTGTGAACAATCCTCCGCTGTGAGTTCTGGGGGCACGGTCCAGCTATTTTGCAGATTTTCCTTTCACATTTATGACGATTTTGTTCTGGCTATTTTTGAGTGTGGGTTCCGGGTTCATGTTTCAGCTATTTTGCAGATTTTCTTTTCACGTTTATGACTATTTTGTTCTGGCTATTTTTCAGTGTGATTCCACTGTTGGCCACAAGATGGCAGCATCCTACACCTATGTATTGTGTAAATTTGATTGAAAAAGATGAAAACAGGAGGTAAGTCAATAGTATTTTAAGATCAGTCTCGTGTACTTAAAATTATTCAGCATTGAATTATACTTGAAAACAGGAGGTATGTATTTTAACATCAGTCTCATTTGTACTGAAAATTATTCAGCATTGAATACTCTGCAATCCTGATTTTTATGACTACAGAAAATGACAGCTAGTTTCATTCTTTTATGTACACTTTGGGGTCAGAGTTTTGATTATTGGATGATAACATCAGATTGTTAGTTGAAACTGTTGGGGTGAAAACAAATAAGTGCCATAAATTATAAACAACATGTCTGGATTTTAGTTATTGTCGGTGTGGTCCGGATTGTAAACCCCATGAGAGGGCAGTGTTGGGGTTACTTTATTCTTTTAGACAGGGCTTTGGCCTTCTTGTGGTTGCAGTGGTATCAAACTGTACTGCATCATGGTTTGTTTTCACTTCACAATTCTGAGGTTCTGGGTTTCTCTACAGTCAAAAACATCCATACATGTTAGATTCATGGAGAACTGAGAAATTCTCCTATGTGTCAATGTGAGTGGAAATTGTTGTTTGCTGTAAAAATGGATGGATGGAGATTGACATGTGTCATCGGACAACAGGATTTGATGTATGACTGAAGGATGATATTTGCAATTCATACCTCCAGGTGTGTGTCTCTCTGGGCAAGCATACTCTGGATCTGTTTGGCCATGGAGCTAAACACCAGTTTTAGGTCCGCACCTTCCACCTCAAGCAGCTCTTCCCACTGGAGCGGCAGCACCGAGCGCGGGTCTTGAGTCACCTGCAGCGAGGACGCAGCGATTAGCCGCGACACAAATCAACTAATACTTCACTCAGCCGTGTAAAAGCCAATTAAGATTAACCTTTTTAGTACGAAGAAAAAAGCCCATAAATGGCTCACTCATGCATGTAAAAGAAATGATCGCTTGGAAAGAGGGATGGTCTGAAATTTTCTCTGGTGGAAATTATAAGCAGCAAGCGTGGGGGTGCATCTATCCACACAGGGAGGAAGGACATCTCTTCACCACTCTGATTTATGAGGCAAAGAAGCCTACAACAAAAAAGACTCGTGGGCAGCCTGCTGTTACTGTAATTCAGTCATGCTGCTCTGCAACATGCTGTTTCTGTAATGTGGGCAATTATTCACGGGGCGTATTTTTTTTTTATGTCCAATTGGCATCCATGCTTTATTGAAACGGACAGTTTGACAGAAAATGAGGGTAGGGTGAGAGGTGCATGTATAACAGAGGTGGAGATCCTTCCACGCTGCTGCTGGAATGAAAAGAAGCTCTTTTTCACGCTTCAGTTAGAAAGGGAAAAAAAAAAATCCTTTTAAAGAATAAAAATCCCCATAGAAAATCTCCCAGGAACTGAGGGTCAATCTGTGAATAATATTAAAGTCATTGTGGATTAGGTTCAACCTGCACCTGAACGCACCTGTTGAATGCAAACGGCGAGCGTAGCCTGCTCCTGGATATCCAGAGACTGGATCTGCTGAATGAACATCTCTTTATGTTCACACTGCGGATACGAGAAATAAACTCAATCAGATGTGTTCATTAATGCCGCAGAAATTTTTTATTGCAGTACACAAAGTCTCTCATCAGTTAATCCATATGAGGTTGATTTGACTAGGGTTTCTTAACCTCTCTTTTAAACCTCTGGGCTCAATTGTTGCAAAGTGGCCTGGATTCCATCCAAATGTTTACAATGTCTTCTATACATCATATATTATGTTTAATTGATGTAACTGGTTTGACTAATATTCAAAAATTAGCTCATGGTTTACCACAGATGCAAGAATGTTCGCTCTCGGCCTGTATCACCTTTTGTATGTTACGTCAAGGGTTTTGCCAGGCAGTTTTAGAGCACATTTGTGATCCTGCCGAATGTATACCGCTAATCAATAAATGCTTTGCAATAATAGTTTTCTGTCCACTACTATTTAACTAATCTAGTCCACAAATTGCCGCAAAGGCATTCATCAAACAAGAGGATATAAGTTTGCACATACAACAAAATTGCAAGTAAGATAAGTCATGAAAAAAAAACAAGCTGCTACTAAAAACAATTTAAAGTTTCAGGTTAGGCTTCAACGACTAATGACTACTTTAAATAGCCCTTCAATCTGCAAATGAATTCCATAAATTGCTTCAGCAATCTTTGTTTTTGCCCGACAAGCTCTTTTAGTGTCTCTAATCCGTTTTATTTTCTCTTAAATAGTCCACCAGCTTTTCTACAAGCATTAGATGCCAACTTTGTATATGCCATGAAAGTTTTGAAGGCTTCACTGCTTCGCTAGACAGCGTTAGCCCACACTGCACACCCTGGGCTCTCAGCTCTGCCTCATTTCTTCTCTTTGCAAAGCCAGATCTAATGATTGTACTTTTTCCAAGAGTGTAGAACTTTTGTGTTTAGAATTGGGTTTTTTTTTTGTTATCATTCTTTCTTAATAATAATGTATCGACCCTTGGACTGAGCTAAACTGGTTCATTCATTCTCCCAGACACATTTGTTAATCGTGGAAAAAAGAAATGACACGTTTTTCTCTTTTTACTTCATGTAGCGGGAATGACCTTTTATGAGCAAAGATGTCAGTATTCAAATTACTACATATGAGTATTATATAATAATTCTTGGACAAAATTTATTATATATATATATATATATATATATATATATATATATATATATATATATATATATATATATATATATATATATATATATATAATATAAATTTATTGTGTGGTTAATGGCACTGTCTGGATGGCTAGACTTGAATAAATTAAATCATCCTTATGTTATTAAATAAATTCAATCTTCGACATAGTAGGTCTGATGGTGTCAAACAGGCCACAAGTTGTAAAATAGTCACAAAAATGCTGAAGTTGTGAGCCAGGCATTCCGACTGGTCTCTGCCAGTGACAATTCTTGTTCCACTAATGGCCTCACTCGATAGCAGTTGTATCCTCACCTGCACAGCACAGCCGAGCAGGAGCAGCAGCAAGCGTCTAAGTTCCTCCACAGCTGCCTCTGAACACACAGAGATACTGTTGAGTGCCATCATTATCATCACCATCATGGCCTCGTGATCATTATCACCATAATGCTCTGCACTGATAAAGATTGAAGTAGAATCGCGGCGCAGATGGGATCACATAATTTGCTTGTACCTGTGAAGGGATCCTGGCCCAAAATGGCAACATTTGGGAGTGGCATCAGTATCAACTGCTGCAGGTCCTCCTATATGCAAACCGTTACAAGTGATCAGCCAAACATATTATGGCTTTAACATATACATTACAGTTTTTGAATATTTGAGTTAAAATCATTTTACTGTGAAATATAATAATTCCAAAAGCTTTGTGTGTCCTTTGTTTTCCAGCTTCCAAACATTGTTTGAAAATATCATTTGCAAACGTTTGGCGGGGAGTGGAAACAATCATTTCGTTTTACACTCTTGTCAGCACTGTTTGTTCACATCTCAAATGTACAGTAAACAATGTCAATGGAGCTTGACGCAAGATGAACAGCAACACCATTCACTGCCTTGACACAAAGTCTATTATGGACACAAAATAGCACCTTTGTGAAGTTATTCCACTTAAACGCCATCTTGAGTCGCTCTGTTGCAACAGAATGTGCTTCACTTGGGTCTATTAACAATCTGTTCGACCTAAAACAAAAACTCTTCAAAAAGTACTAGGGAAGCAAAAGCTCGTCTCTTTGTTTCCAACACAAACAAGTTGGTGGAAAATTTTGATGATGACGACGATACCGGTTCACTGAGACCAGACATGCAGGATGAGCCAGCATGTGGCCAATGTTCAAAATTCACTCCCACGGGTAGCCTTCACATTTAAAGTAGTCATACGCCATCATTTGGAGGTGCATGCACGCAAACACATTTGAACAAGGAGCACATTGCACAAAATAAAAACTAATTTCCATCCAATTTATCCTGCTATCCAATGTTCCAATTTCTACTTTATGTATTAGTGACTTTTATGCTAATGTTGATCACTTGCAGTGTGTTCTAATCACTAACAATGCATTTTACACATCCATTTTTATGATGACATTCGTATTCAATGATGCCATAGTCGCATAGTATCAATATTAAGATATCTGTCATCAATACAAAGATCGTTTTTCCGTTGAACCCGATTAGGCAGTTTTGGAGTGATAGGCAGAGCGATAGCACGGCTGCCAGCTCATTTTGAACAAATCTACTGGCAAATTCCGAGAATAATTAAATCTAAGTGGATATTGTCATAAATTGCCTGTCCAGAAACCTGTCATTTCTGGCATAAACAACTTCAAGTCTTTGTTTCTTGTTTTGGATGCGGTTCACATAAAAAGACAGACAAACTGTGCCTCCTTCCAAGCTGCTACTTTGCCATGTATAGAGCACGGGCTTCAGTAATGATGACCAAACTATTTCGCTGTTAATTAAAAAAACAAAAATGCCTCTTGTCACAGAGCCACGGACTGACTTTGGCTTGCTGCTCTACCACCTGTTTGTATTTTCCTGCAGTATCCATGGACATGCAATCATAAGAGCGTTTGGTGGTGGGGGTCCCCAATTACAGCTCACTCTGCCGCATCCGGAATGTTTTAAGTGCACGCTGTTGGAGAGGCAATGTACAGAGGCCTTTGAGTGTAGCCAACCTGAGGTTTCTGCTTCTAATGTGAAGCAGCGCTGCTCCGTGCTAATAATTGTGGAGCCAAACAGACATCTTGCGTGAAATGTAACAGTTCTGTTTTGAAGATTGCTGTTGCTGTCGTCATGCTTAAGGGCAATTCCTTCTGCAGTCTGACAGGGATAGTACAAAAGTGTAGTCTAGTGTAGAGTAGATACAAGCATTTGGCGCCATCATCAATACATTTTTTTTCCAAGGATTAAAGGCATGGCTGACTGCAATTATCTGCTGCCAGCATCTGCCAGCCTGCATTGCTAGTAGAAGTGCACTTTTCCAAAGCAAACGATGAGTAGACCAGGAATTAGTCTTGATCTCTCGACAAGTCCGCCTCTGAAAATAATCAGCCACTTTTAAGTTGGGCATTCAGAAATCAACATTTCCACCAGGCTTTTGGCTGCACTAGTGAAGAGAATTAAAATCCATCTGCAACAATGTGATCTCTTTATCGCATCATCTTCCGCTGCTGATTGGAGAACTGTTGAGATTGATGCACTATTACACACCAGATTTCCTCTGTAGTTTATCTAACTTAATTAAAACCATGCCACTTTGGGATGTTCATTAGCTTTATATCTGGAGGTGACGAATCCAGATTTTTATTGTGTCTTATATTGAATAGAACTCTGCAATTGGCTGATGTACCCTGCCTCTCGGCCAAAGACAGCTGGGATAGGCTTCAACTAACCATGACCCTAATGATGACAAGCACTATATAGAAAATGGAGCAATCTCAAATAGAGAGCAGTAGTTCCATTACAAATAATGTCTGCAGCTGAACCCCAGCTATTCACTGAGCCCGACAGTGGATTGGGAAAATCTGCCATTCTTATGACTCCTTTATGCCATGACTTTTTTTTAAATGTGACTAATCAAAAGATCGAGTCAAAAAATTCCAATAAGAAGGGGCCACTGCAGTCTTGCATTTTTTTTTTTTTAAATAATGTGATAATCTGGTCTTACACTTGATTTTCACAAGTAAGACGGAAGTTTTATCATTTTACTGTAGTCACAGCACGCTCCTGTTAGCTCAGTAGTAATTTCAACTGTTTAGAATCAGTCGTTTCCTATTCTCGTCATTACGACATTATCAAGTGTGTTTTAGTCTAAGAGCTTCAGTGTTTATGTTGACGTGACACAACGAGAAACCAAACAAAACAAGATACAGAAAACATTGTAAACAATCATCATGAAAGCGACACAGACAAAGGTGAAACAGGCAAAAACATGATTTGTAGTTGTCATTTTTTATGGCTGAAACTGTGACAGTTTTCAAGGTTCTGACTTTTGCTGTTGATTGATGAGAATATTCATTAATTCATCTGACTTGTCCAAGTCTAAGAATGTTATGAACAACCGTGTCCCGTTACTTTAGATAGGATTGTTTTGGTTCCAAAAATGTCAGTATTGCACTATACAGCAGGTTCACCACATTAAAGCTGCCAATTCTTGACATTTCCTGGGCACTGGCAGCTCACTTCATTTCAGTTGTGAACTTTTGTAATTAATCCCCACCGATTGTGGCCGTAAAAGACTGCTTGTCCCCAACATATTATTTTATGTAAGAAGAACATTGCTGTCGAGAGGCCTAGCGTCAAACACACATTGGCCTTGTCTGATTTAATGTGAATCAATTATCAACAGTGTCAGAGACTTGCATTTCTCTGCGTTTTCAAAACTTGAGTGACTCACTAAAAAAAAGGAAGTGAAACCCTTAAAACTGCGGTTGCCATGTTGTGTGACTAGCAACTCCACCTGACTGGGAGACTTTCTGTGTCTCGTCAATCCTCCGAGAATGTCATTTCCTCAAATGACACTAGCACATACACGCCGCGCAAAAATGATTTCGCAGCTTATTTGATAGATTGTCTGCACCTGTTCTCAAGACTAGCCTGACCGCCATCCACAGCGGCGGCTTAAAGAAAATCGCCCAATTTGCTTCGTAATGGAGGAAGGAAATGTTCTCTTTCATCTTCTTGTTCGTGCAAATGCTGCGCCATCCCCTGAGTGCACTTCCGACTCTTTACAATATCCCGAGGAGGAATGCTCTTGTAGTGGGACTAATAGTTGCTTCACTTCTCCATCTTGTTCTCTGTTTTTGCAAAGCTACAGCTAGAAACGCTCTCCTTTATCCCTCCCTCTCCCTTGTAGCCTTGAGTTATGTTTTTGTAGAAGAATGTTTCTGCCTTTTAAGAGGCTTTTCTATTTATAATGAGCTAAAAGTTGTTTCAGTTTTTGCACCTCTTTTTCATCTGGAAATGCTTTTATGTCGTATGCATTTTTGGCAAAGCAAATCACATTAGCAAGGCTCGTCAACTAAAATTAGCCCTTAATTACTAAAATATAATCCTTAAAGTCCTGAGGAAGTGAAAATAAATATCCTGTAAATGTCACACCATACAGAGAAGAGTGTAGTTAACAACCCTGACATATTTGAGTGATTTTAAAAATGCCAAGTCTATAAAATGACGCTCCAAATTTGTGAAAACTCACGCCATTGCTATCTTGTGTGCTATTAGGATACTGAAGAAATCCAAACAGCTTTCCACTCTATATTGTCAAGCTTTCCTTCTTGATAATCATATTGTAGCATCATGACCTCTCCCCTACCTGGTAGAAGGCTCGGAGGTGTCGATTTAAGATGGAGAAGTTCTGTATTCTCTGCATGTAGTCGTCCATGTCGCTGTCGTACAACCTCTCCACTCTCGGGTTGGGGTCTCTGCGACACACAATCACACGCGTTACATAAACATAGAAGTGTATTGACTGCAGCTCGTTGCTCCATTTCAGCTCAAGATGAGGAAAAATCAGTGCACAATGGTGGAATTCTGCAGTCGGTGAATCAAATTTTAATGAGCCTGACACGCTGCCAGTGTGAATCCTCATGCAATTAGCTGTTGAAATAACCAAGGTTAAGTCAGGCCAAATTAATCAGCCTTCTGACAACTACTGACCGAAAAAGCTGTCTTGTCAATTGCAGAGATATGGCATGAATGAGGTCAAAAATGAACGCGCTGATGAGGAATTCAGTAGAGATTACTAACAGGGTGCCACGTATGCAGAGCTCATTTCATGTTTCAGTGGATACTCATGGCAAATATGAATGGAACGTGAATTAATGCCATTTATCAAAGTGACTGTAGAACAATGCAAGCATTATAACTGTGAGTGTGATAAATGCTATGTTAAGCATTTGCAAGACAATAAAAAGTATTTTTAATTTGAATAATGCTTCAAAAAATAAACTTCAAATGTGCGGTGCAGATTTTGTTCCCCTCTAATCTGATTGCAATATTACACTTGTTAACCTTTTGTCTTTTTTATATCCAATTCCTTTTAACTGGCACAGAAAATTGCAGAGTATTCATCCACCCCATTTTTATTGCAATTTTTCTTATTAGGGTCATAGATGAGCTGCAGCAGTAGATAAACAATTATTTACATTCACACCGATGGACAGTTTAGTCTTTGATTAACAAAGTGCATAAAGTGCTAATGGCTACCAAAGCAGAGATTCCAATCCTGAACTGTGAAGAAAACGTGATAACCACTTGCCCACCATGCTGCCTGACCGCATCCTGACATGTAACCGAGTGAAAACAAGCCTTACATGATCCTCATGACCTCATTGAGGAAAATCCCATTGGTCAGTCTGAGGTAGCGGTCCCGGGAATTATGGGAATCAGAGTTCACTTCGATGTACTGCCTGTCGAATGAGACACCGTTCTCCATCACCACCATCTTCTCAAAGAGATGAACCTAAGAGCGAATCGGAATCCGAAGAAAGAAACTGTAAACAAGGAGATATTGTTCATGCAAGTTTATATCATTTGAAATCAAGGGTGCCCAAGTCCGGTCCTCAAAGCTGATAACGATCCTGATGATTTGAATCAGGTCTGTTGCAGTTGGGATACATCGATGTAAAACAGGCGAGATAGAAGCGCGAGGAGACTGGACTTGGACGTCATCATTTTATCTGGATTAATAACATCATATAGGTGTGTGACTGTCACTGGGGGACTTTGGCCCAAGATCAACTACACAGGGAGGAAAAGCAGTTCTGGAAACAGAAGGTTTGGGTCCTGATGGACCTCAGCAGGCGACCAGAAAAGTACAACAGTGGAAACGGGGAGGCCTTTTTACACACAAGCCTGTTACACTCGCGTGGACAGGTGGGACTAGTGCATCTATGCTTCATGGTGACAAGCAGCCAAATGGGGCTGCAGCCAATGTTTTGAGCTCTGCTCAGAAGAGCTGCCAATGCAAATGGCGCTATAATGAAGTCTTTTTCCACCTGCACTGTTCGTAAACAGAGAGTCACAACCTAGACATAGCTGGGCATCTGAGGTGAGAGCACGTGTTTGAGTTCTTGAGGGTAAACAAGGTGGTGCACGTCATTCAGCGCATGATTCGCATGGTAGAGCTCCCATGTTGCTGAGTAAGTGCATTGGTACAATCCCCTCAAGGAAGATGCACAATGTCTACAAGCTGCAGGCTCAATGAAGAATTTAAGAGCTGGACTTAGCACCAGCCACGTGCACAAATAGACCGCAAGTGGTGCTGGAGTACCAACTATTTTGCCCAAGATGAGAAAAATGCACTTTTGCTGGAGTCATCTTTTTTTGTCTCCATTTATAAATATTTTGAAATCAGTTTCCTCTCACAAGTGCTTTGATATGTGGCAGGCGTTTCCAGCGTGTGCCAATTTTTTTCCATATAGTTTTAACCACAATTACAATGTCAAAAACGATGAAGTCTAGCTCAATGAAAATGAAAAATTTAGGTGTTGAACATCCAAAGTTAATACTGACTATAAAAATATCAACTCTTTTTGTGTTTCTATACATTCCCTGCTGCTCCAGACAGCGATCACGTAGAGCAAGCCAAACTGCAGGTCTCGTCTGACTTGTAGCATCACATAGTCAGACAAACAAATAATGACAGTGTTTGGTCAAACCCTGACTGTTTGGTGCAAATTTAACCACAATACTTTACATTTTTGTACTGCTGGAAACTACTGATCAGATATTTCTGTGAACATACACACAAGAATGTGGTAGGGGTTCATTTGCATAATAATGGGCCTATAATAATTACCCAAACAGGGTTTCTGATTTGAAATGAAAGGTAGGCCTTAAGTTCTGTTAAATGGTGAGGTATGTTAATAATGGTAATGCGTAATGCTAGTGCTGTCAAAAAACTAAAATAATGAATACAATGTTCTTCTTTTAATGCAGCATGAAGCCAAGAAAAGAAAGGCAACTAAAGCGGAGAGATAAGGAGGGACAGGACGCTCGGGCTAGCAGCTCTCCTCAACCCAGGATTAATTTTGTTAGTTCAATTTTTATTTTTTAGGGTGGGTGCCTTTCTTCTTTGTGCTTGAGCACCCCACCTCAAAAAATAAAAATGTCTGTGCTGTGTATCATGAATACCCTTTTATGTCATAATGTCTCCTCACTGAGCAGAAGGGGAAAAAACTTCAGGCTGATTAACAGCTCGTGTGGTAAACAGCTGATTGCTTTTTTTTTTATCATGTATAAATCCACAATTTCTTCTGAGGCAAGTTGAGTACTCAGCATGTGTTTCATTTTAACAAAACAACAAAAAGTAGCCAGCCAAGGACACGGAAGTGTTAGGGCTTAGATGAAGAAAACAAAAACTGTTATGAAGAGGCAAAGGAAGCTTCAAAAAAGGAGAAGTTGGCTGTTTGTTCGGCTGCACACAATGAACTGATAGATTTAGTAAGCATCAGTGTTGCAGTTTAATTCGCTCAAATTTATGAGTGAAAGATAAACAACTCGTGGAATCAATACAACAAAGCCATGTCAAATTTTTACACTTTCTGCACACCATTATTATAGAAAAAATTATGACCTTTTTCTCTGGGCGAGAGTGATAAATGTTAAATGACATACCCAATGCACCAGTGCACTCTCCGTGAATTCTTCTATTATCTCCATCACACTTGAGTCCATTGTAGTGCCACAATAGATGAGAGGCACTACAGCAGTCAGGCAGATGATTAACAAACAATATCAGTGCTTCAATGTAGTGACTCTCACAGAGTCCATCTTCTGTCAAGTGAAGTAGTTTGACATTTGTTAACCCCCCCCAACCCCCCTCCTCCTCCTCTTCCTCTATGACTGTGACGCCCAGTTCCATTGCAAAACCACACCGGAATTGTCAGAAGGCTCGAGTTGCATTCGTTAAGCAGTCTTCTTTCCACTCTACCATGTTTCCTATTATTCAAATGGATCACAACACATGTCATATGGTGATTTGACAAATCATGTGCTGAGATCCCATGACGAGGCCTCATTTCCTCGTGTGTGTGCAAAACAAAACAAAAGCTTTCTCAACCTTTCTCATTTGATTGTGTACAATGTGCCAGCATTGTTCTCCATGCAATCAGGAAAAAGTACACAATAAAGAGAATAAGAAAGGTTATACAAATTAAGATTTATATAGAAACTGAAGGGAGCCAAGGTCAATTCAATCTGAATGATACAGTATTTCGACTCTGTTGCTTCATCCCTTAAAATGTTTTTACACACTGTGTGTTGCCGCTCTCTGGTGGTAAAAAATCAAATTGTCCATATGCATCAATTTGGATTGTAATGGTCAACAGCAAATTTTAATTAGAGATGGCTTTATGAGTCTCAAACAGTAGTTTTGGCGCAGGTTAAAAACACGTGTGTGTTTTCAAGCACATTAGGGCTTTCATTTTCTTTTCTTTTTTTGTAGTTTGACCTATAAAAGCTTGCACGAAATGGATTTTACCATGTGCTGTAATTGATAGCTATGACGTTTAAAGAAATAATTCCACCATTTGCTGACCCTAACCATTAATTAATTAATATTACTAAATATATTACAATTATATCATTGTTATTATGTTATTATTTTATTGAAATTTGATATTATGGATACGAAATGAGAGCAAATTAATGATCAGTGGGGGAAAAAAAAACATCTGGTAAAGTTAATTTGCATCTCTGATTTTTAAAAAGAAATGTAAAGATTTGTTGTCTGAAATAATTTTTTATTCAAGAAAGAGAAGCCACTTTCAACAGTCTCCCTTTTAAGACAATACGATTACTTGCTCTATCAGATGTACATTATGATCGGCATTGAATCATAGTATTTGTAATAATGCCCTTTATGTATTTAATAAAGTATACATTTATTTAATAACACGTGATTGAATTAATAGCTCTGACATTGTCATTTACCTTTGAGCCTTACTTCCTAAAATAGCTTTAATACATTTTTGGCTCCAAGTTATGCTTATTGGCATATTTTCCTTGATTGTTTCCCATGTTGTCAGTAATTCATACAAGTATGCAAGTTATTTTTATATTAGAAGTGACTTGTCATTTTATGGGCACACATTTAGAACATCAGGAATTATAAAATTGACCACAGTGATCTATATTTCATGCATAATCTGCTTTGCTTTGTGTAAGGAAAAAAAAAAAAACACCCAGCACTTGTAGTTGCTGTGTTGCAAAATGTGTTGCTATGTGTGCAGATAGTGCCTGTGCAGCATTTCTTGGATAAAGTACACCTGGGATTATCCAATTGTTTCTGAGCTGCATAGACAAGATGACAGCTTCATGTAGGGCAGCAAAGTCTTTCTCTCTCTCTCTCTCTCTCTCTCTCTCTCTCTCTCTCTCTCTCTCTCTCTCTCTCTCTCTCTCTCTCTCTCTCTCTTCTCTCTCTCTCTCTCTCTCTCTCTCTCTCTCTCTCACACACACACACACACGCACACACACACACACACAAATGCACTCAAACTTTATCCAGGTGGACTCAGATTACTCACAGTTGGTTTATTTGCTGTTTCTTGTACAAATACAAGCAGACACTAGAAAGCAATTACAAATTATTACCTTTATTTGGCTACATGTGTATTGCAACTTTAAAATCATATTCAAAGCATCCAATTGCGGATCTGTAAAAACTTGAATGCTGTGAGATGATTAATGCGCTATATAGATAAAGTTGTATTGAATTGTATTAATACAGTGCACGCTGGATGAACTTTAAATTCAAATTAAGGTCAAAATGTTGACTAAACTTGTAAATACAGTAAGCACAAAAAGTACTACACATCTGATGAACAGAAGCTCTGGTATATGGTCACACATTCATGAGATCCTTCCACTTATGTTATTTTGGCTGTTTTGGCTGTGTTATTGGTCAAACCTAATGTTTGAAAAAGGTGTTCTACCCCCCACCAGCCAAATCACACCCAACCAAGTACAGTAAAGTAAAGGTGAGCACCCAACTTCCAGCATTATTCTGCTTCTGATTTTATCCAATCAATCTCTAGCTGGATGTTGGCGGAGCCTTTTCTGCGTCGGGGGACTCTTCGGCCGCACTGGGGTCGACCTGGGCATATTTCAGCATTAGTAGGATTTTCACTTTGGCTTCCTCCAAAGTTTCCTTCACTCCCTTCTCCAGCAGAAAACCCTCACTGTCACCCTCTGGCTGCTCTTGAGCCATTGCCCCTTCCACCGAAGTTTGCAGGTAGCGCAGGCTCAACAGGACTGACATCTGTACGCGGTGAGGCAGAAGGGATAGGAACAGTGAGATATGTAACACCAAACATGGATGCTAATAGACATATTACTACAAAAGCAAACAACAATCCATATTTGTAATAGATTTGGATGATTTTGGAAAAATATATGAAAGCAATACTTTTTGACTGATTTAAAACCTGTAGCTTTTTTAAATCTACCAAAATTCAGCATTCAAAATAATTCCAAATTCCAAAACAAATAAAATAATGTTAAATATGAAATAAGAAAAAATAAGAAATTCATGCTGTCTAAGCATTGAACTCTTGTATGCAGTAGGTGCACACATGGAGATATACTTGAACATTACAAGTCGAAATAGAAAGTGATGAACTTTGTGAATATAACTCTTTTTTCCACACATTAAGAAGAATATGAACCTATTATTATTAATATAATAATAGATCACACAAAGAAATTGAAATGGGAACGTAATTTCGATCTCTTTGTGTGTCTTGGCATGTGAAGAAATTGACAATAAAGCAGACTTTGACTTTGACTTTGACTTTGATACTCCATGTCATTGTGTAACATTTTTTTTATTTGAATGTAAATCCCTTCTGTGATGGCTAATGCTAGTTTTTGCTAGTTAGTCAGTAAAGCTTTCCATTAAGTGCTACCGTTACATTATGATGGCAATATTAATAAAATCAACAACTGTAATGTTATTTCGATCATGGAAAGATCACGATTAAATTTCTATTCATTGCCAAGTCCTGTATTAAGATGAGTGCTGTGGGCCTGTGACCTATCTTGCATTTATTTTTATTTTTTTTTGTTCCATTAACAATCCTTGACTCTTCTGTCTACTTCACCAGCATGCACAAACTAATGTTTATTGTATACAGCAACTTACTTGGGCTTTTTACATTATTTTGCCCCTTGCAGATTGCTAAAATGAGGAAACCAGAATAGTATAAATTGCTTGGATTTTAAGCAGTTCACGTGGACATTCTGGGGTCCAATAACAAATATATTGTGGTTAATTGATGCTCAATCTCGTGAAAATCAAACATGATCACATTATTATTTTATTACAACTGAAATGTGCTCCAAATCGTAAAGTTTCTGCATTATTTTTGTGATTCTACCATCCTTAGAAATTGCCAACTCTGTAGTGACAGTGTGATCCACCTGTATAAAGATGACCGATAGCACGCCAGGACCAGTTGAATTCATCAGGTCCATGTAGTAGTCGATCAGAGCCTGCCGGCAGCCACGATTGTACAGATTGAGCTCCTCATTCTGGAACTCATAGCTGTAGTGAGCGTTGTTGTCTGTCAGGTGGTACTGCAGGCAGGGCCGAGGGGACGCGGGGTTACAGCAGCTGAACGGAACACCATCCAACAAATAGCGCCCGTCTATGTTGCTGCGGATGCGACTAGAGATTGAGGGAAGAGGGAAAAGATCAAAAGTGGAATGAAAAAAGAGGACAGGTAAGGAAGGATTGTTTTGTGTTATTTAAGTGTGAATATCTATCTTGCAACCCTCCACTGCTTTCACTTGCATTTGAAGAAAGATGATGCTGGTAATAATGCCCATAACGGACAGCAATTATTTGCTTTCATTTAAGGGGAAGTTGAGTAAAAAAAATCTTCCTAATAATATATTCTATGCACCCCCACTAGCCTAATTAATATTGCATTTGTAGAATAAGATTTGAGCAAAACTATTCACCTGTTTTTATCCATCAAAATAGAATAGAATAGAATAGAATAGAATAGAATAGAATAGAATAGAATAGAATAGAATAGAATAGAATAGAATAGAATAGAATAGAATAGAATAGAATAGAATGCCCTTTATTGTCATTTTACAACTTAGTTGTACAACGAAATTTGGATAGCTGCTCTTTTCCTACTACAAACATACAAAATTTGAAAAAGTATAAATGGAAGTCTGAGAATAAAAGGGAAAGATCTTATTTACAGATTTACAGATTTATTTATTTACAAATCTTGCACACCCATGAGATCGTTTCCTTACAATCCTTCCCTTTATCAGTAAATCACTTCAAATAGCCCTCTCCTGCGCACTCATCATCTTTTCTGCCCTTTTGGATGCTGCTTCCTCTTAACTCATGCAGAAAGGAGCTTATCTGTTTTTCTTTTATCTGTCCACATAACTGTATCATCATGTACTCACTCCTTGATATCCTTGGAGGTATAGTCCAGGTATCTGCTGCTGACCCACTGCACCTCAAACCAATCCCTAAAGTTGGTGTTTCCACAGCAACGAAACTCCATCTGCAGACGATCGATGGTTTCTTTTTGGAAACAGCGGCCTGGAACGTCGGTGTCCTTGTAGAAACGGATCCCATTTCTCAAACCAACCTGAGATGAGGGAGAGACAACCATAAAGGATGGGTACTTTTTCATCTTTGTAATGACTTTCCGAAAAGTCAATCCCACCATTTTAAAGTTTGTGGCCTTTTTTTTAAAACCACACAAAGCGTTTTTCCCGATGACATCAAAGATTTTTCGTGTTTATTTAGTCGTTTTAATTTAGAAATAAATAGGGCTGCAATTAATGATTATTTAGATATTTGATTAATCTGTCAATTATTTTGTCGCTTAATCAATGATTTTTTTTAAATGTTCTGACTTCCGTCACGTTATTTAAAAACGAGGCACTATTGCAATTAGATTAAAAATTATTTATAATTCAGTTACTGGTTTGGTCTGTAATGCATCAGAATATATGCAAGAATAACGATTGATATTTTCCAAAGTAAGAGCAAATGGTTTATTTTGATTCAACACCAATATAATCAGTCTGCTTTCATAGAGGATTGCAGATATTAGATGATATTTCTTGAGCATTTGTAAAATTTTGATTTAAAATGCTATCTAAATGATTCATTCTTTATCAAAATAATTAATGAATAATTTAATCATCTATTTGTGATGGATCAAGTGTTGCACCTCTAAAAATACAAAGCAGCCATACAATTTAGAGAGATTAAGATACAGTGCGGCAATATTTTGTGCGCAATGGCCCTCTGAATATTCCTCAATTGAATATTCCTGATCATACTTGGAGCCCATTACTTGGTTTAAGATTGTGCCCATTCAGTGCGTGTCGAATCTTGGGTTATCACCATTGGGCTCGGGGTGGATAATCTGGACAATTGGACGATTTCCCTGTGGGCTGGGCTGCTTGATGCATATGCGTTTTGAAATCAGCAAATCAAGTTTGTTTGTGACATTGTATATCCCCTTCTCCTACTAACTAACACGTTAATTGCTCCAGGTAGTCCATTCTTTTATATTGTTACTAAGTTTGTAATCAAGTCACAATACCGTAAAACTAAAAGTTGAAATGTAACGCCTCTATATTTATATTACACCCTGTCTGTAGAAAACAACACATTAAAGAAGCATAACAGCATCAGAAGTGATACTTGTAACTGTGACAAAGCATGCTGGGAAATTAAAATATTACGACCTATTTGAGCCACGAAACTCCGAGATTTAAAATGAGAGCCCCTTCTCAGTGTTTAAAAAGAAAAAAAATCTCAAACACGAGCCCACCTTCAGAGACTCTTCCAGGCGTCCCTGCAGAGCGTAGCTGAGCACCACCACAGTGACAAGCAGGCAACAGATGAGCGCAGCCATAGCGTACCAGCCCAGGAGGAAAACCCTCCAACGTGGGAAGCGGTTCGGGTCCATAGAGTCCTGGCACACTCGGCCGGCTATCCAGTTCGTGATGATGGAAGCCAGGCCCACCAACATAAGAATGTTGGGCACCGCGTGGATCTCTGTGTTATCCATCACCTGGACAAGGCAAAAACATAGACAGCTTACATTGCTACTACGTACGTATCGTTAGAGATTCATTTGGACTGCAATTGCATATTCCCATAGTTTGGTGGTTTCAATCATCTAGTGACCAGAAGCTCATCCGTATTTTGTAAAGTGAACTATTCATACGTTTTACATCATACAGTACATAAACTAACCCTTTTTATGTTTGCCCCCTTTGAGTAGTCCCTACTGCATAGGGTGTCAACTCCGATCCTCGAAAGCCAATGTTTTCCATCTCTCGCTGTCGCAACACACCTAATTCAAATGATTAGGATTGTTATCCAGCTTCTGCAGACCTTGCTAATTATCTGACCATTTGAATCAGGGTGTTGCAACAGGGAGACCTAAAAAACATGCAGGACAGTGGCCCTCGAGGACCGGAGTTGCCTACCCATGCTTATTGAACAACATCAAATTGAAATGATTTAGACAAGTACAACTTGCGAATCACAATGTGAATCAATATTCTTATAAGCTCCAAGGTTTTAGACTCTCGAAGAAAGTGTTGTTCTCATGCAGCATTCTTTGTGCGTCACTCAATGCTCCTTCTCAAGCATCGCCACCACAAATCAATAACACTTTGCTTCACGACTAAGAGATTACGGCGGCCCTGCTCACACTGGTGATCAATAATGTAACAGAGGGCACACGATGGCCTGCAGCTGTCCTGTGCTGTCATCTGCATATTGATGCTTGCAATCTATGTCAGTCCATAGGACATTGGTGTGGACGGCTTGGGTTTTAGAGGTCATCATCTTTATAATATTAGTTTCAGTATTTCAAGTAGATAGATTCTAAACACAATGTTTTCAGATTGTATGAATACTCAACGGGCTATATGACAAAGTATGTGGACTACATGTTGTCAAACAGTCACAATGCATTTTTTTTTTCAGCCCAGCTTTACCTCAGCCCTACGGAGCAGCTCTATCTTAAGGTAGACCCCCAGCGAAAAGACAAAGGACCCGCACAGCACAGCCATCCATGACAAGAGCCAGAGGCCCTGGGCCAGACGCACTCGTCTCTGCTGGGTGAACTTCATCTTCAACAGCACCATGGCTCCTTACCGCGCACCGCTCGACTTCACACACAAGCTGAAAGATGACCAACAACTGAAGTTAAGGGTGAACAGAGGAGAATCCAGAGGTGACCCGCTGCACGAAAAAGGAAAACCCTCAGATGTTGTTTTGTAATCCAACGGTCAAAGCAGGACTACGCTGGTAGTTATTAGCAGGTTGAGCTCATCTAAGTTGTTCCTGGTGGAAAGGATCAGCAGATAGATCCCCGGGATGCTAGAGGACAGTCAATAATCCAAAAGCACAAAATCGCTTTGATAATGAATTTTTGGGGTGGAAAATGTTCGGTGTATAATCCGAGATGTTGAGAAAGTGTAGAGATTTGATAATTAGGAAAATAGTTCTTGTTTTCCTGGAGATATGACGTATTCCACTCAAGTAATTGGTCACTCTGCAGTCGACCCGCCTCGCCTGCAAGCTGGAATCAAAGATTTCCTCCTCTTGATATGATCTTGTAGTCAGATGGCGCCTTGGTGGGTTTCTGCATGTGCGGTGCCCCCCCTTAAACCGCCATACCCATTGTTGGAGGACCGAGACTGGGCAAAGTGGAGACTTTGGAACCCTAATCCATCCATCAGAGTCTCTGGGATCCTATTAGAATCCAGGGGCCAATGGGAAAGCAGGCCAGTGTCTGATCAGCAAAGTTGTTTTGATGGACACTTTGAAAGGGAGGGACGATTGGAATATTACGACAGCTTTAGTCACCTGACATTTATTTCATGCACTGTGGGTTCTTAGACAACCTGAGGACAACCTGCTCATTGAAAATGTGTCATGTGCAGGGTGGACTCTCTGTATTTGTGGCCCCTGGGACTATATCATTTTGGATCGCACCACTTGACTGCCTATTTTCCAGTGCCCACGTTCAAGTGGTCCGTTGATAAGTGCTCGTTAAGATTATTTCAAAATAAAATCTGAAAATGCACTGCCTCTTCCATCATAAATATTGGCACCCTTGGTTAAGACACATCAAAGGCCTTTAAATGGGCAAAAGCGGTATCAAATAATGGATGGGTGTGTGGATGGTTTATTATATGGATTCAAAATGGTGAAAAGGACAAACTAAAGTATCACATGGAGTGAAAATGGGACTTGTACGGGGCTATATTGTCAAGTTAGTAATTATATTATACAGTATAATGCTACAAATAATGATGCTATGCATTAGAGAGCCTGCAGACCTCATTGTGTTTATGATGCAAGTTAGAGAGCACCTAGATAGTGGAGGAGGATCAGTTGGATTAGATTGTTATGATAATCATTTATGACAAATTCTATTAGCGTGAGGCAGCACAGAAAAGCCAGCCTTCACAGATGCTCCAATCATGTAAATTTGGCTAAATCAAAATTCTGGGATAGCACCACACCAGAGCTGGGATTGTAACAGCCCCATCAGAAATCTGTGTATCCTCAGCAAAACACCTCTGGCATTTTATTTGATTTATTTCTAGAATATATTTATATTAAAAAAATATATGGTGTGTATTGCTCAAGCTCCCCTGGAAATTCTGGAGCTGTGCTTGCTTTTGTAAGACGACGCCCCGTGACTCTGCACAGGACAAATATAGTTGCAAATGCATTGAAGTCATGTTGTTGCCAAACACTTTTCAATACTGCCCAAACAGAAAAGAAATGACTGTAAAAGTAACATCACACACTTTTATTAATATGAAATATGAATAATGAAATAGGGATGATTCAATTCAAAATCCTACCCTTATAAGACATCAACAGGAAAAGTCTTGGAAAGCCCAAACTACAAATTTGTGCACAGAGAATAAGCAATGGCATGATTACACTAGTTTTGTTATTAAAGCAGAAATACGGTGGGACATTCTGAAGTGACATGCAATGTGTATTGATGGTGACAAATTAGGACTGGGGTATGCAGATTGAAATAACATCATTTTTTCCAAAATCCAAATAACTTACACCGATATAATATTGTATTTACACGTTATTGCATAAAATCACTTTTAGTCATATTTCTTAAAAATGTCAGTTTACTACTATCAGTAGTACATGAGTTAAATTATCTGTGATAAATATTAGCTTTCTTCTTCTGTATGGATGTTGTGCCTCTCATTTTGTTTGCAAGAAATTACCTTGCATGAGGAAAAACAACTATTCAGAGACAAAAGGTGTGATTGATAAAGTGACTTGTGCACTCACAGGCATGCTCACCACCATGACGTCATGCTTACCTCATTACCCCAGAAAAGTATCTTATTCGGGAGCAAGAGTTACACTAACACTAACAATATTTTAAGTAAGAATCTATCCAATTCCTTCTTTTTCACTTTTGCTGCTTCTTCACTCTGCTTCTGTTCGCCAGTGTCATGTCCAGTTGATGGCAAAATGAGGGATTTTCTAGAAATGGCTATTCTGCAGGTTTCAGCAAAGCTTCTGAAGCTCAAGCTAACAGGTCAGAGCAAGAGGCCTGATTTTTTTCTTCCATCCACAGATCGTTTTACTCATATAATACCGTCAGCTCGTTTTAATCGTCATAACAAAAGTGGTCTTTTTGAAAATTCCAATCATTTTCTTGACTTTTCCCAACAAAATGTATAATTGACATAAACAAAAAATGAAATCAATGTTACATTTCCAATTCATTAATTACCAGAGTTATTTCCACTACTCTACATCACAAAAAACAAGAAATAACTACACTAAAATATACATATTATTATTATTATTATTATTATTATTATTATTATTATTATTATTATTATTATTATTCAAGCAATATTTAAAAGATAGATTATTTGCAAATACCATTCACTATTTTATACGTTTTGAGTAAAATTAGTAAATTTACTGAAAAGTTACTTGAGGTGAAATTCAATCCCTCTGTGCAGTGTAATAACTGAGTTAAACCTTGTTTCATTCTGGTCAATTATAAGAACTAATAAAACACAAGGAAAGTAATACAATATAAATCAATACAAACAATCTTGCAATATAATCCACTGGCATTTTCAAGACAGATGAAGCATAAACACAAATGCTCAGCAACTTTGTTTCTGGCAGTGACATTAAATTCCCATCATCGTGTGTTGCCGTCGCTCTGGCCCATGCCTCTTTGGCTCGGCTCCCACTGCCAACTACTCGTGCTCCTTCCCTTCACCAACCCTCTCATGGGTGTGCAGCTGCTGCATAAACTCATCTAGGATCTGCTGGGCAGACATGGAGGTCACATTTGAAGCGTCCTGCTCCAAAAGCGTCACCAATACCTCTCCCTTTTCAGCCATGCGGTCAGCATGGTGGAGCTGCTGAGGCTTAAGAGGGATGTCAGTGTATTTTACACCCTGGGAGGACTGCTGTAGGTTCCTTTGAGGTTTGGCAGTGTAATCGGCTACTATTTTCTGATAGATGGCGGTGCTCATGTCCTCCACTGAAAAAGGTGGGCTGTTGCTGGACGGGGGAACGCCTTGGGGGGAGATTTGACCTGTTTTGGGCACTTCCTGTTTGAAGGGAACAAAGGCTGTAGCAGTGTCCGACATTGTTAACCAGCTGTGTGCCGCTCCCTCAAATTTAGGAAGGTGAGGTGGCTTGAGTGCCAGTGGGGAGCTGGTTGTATGGTTGCCAATAGAAGAAGGTGCTTCAATCTTCTGCACGGTCTCAGATGAGTTAAAGTGCTTCTCTAGTAAATCTTTGATCAGACACGGCAGCTGAAAGTGAGACATACATTGAAAATGGAGGAAGAGGAAATGTCCTTTAATGTCCCCAACCACCGGCGCAATAAAGGTTGGGAACCACTGCTTTAATGCATTGTTTGTCATTCTCATTTCGGATTGCAGGAGGTTAAGTAACGTGTCAAATTAAATGTCCCTCCACTTAAAGCAATATGTTGTTGTTTTTTAAGAAAATAGGCTAATCCTCTTTAATTTAAGTGTATTTAAAACGAATAATCAGGAACAAACATTAGAAACATTTGACCTCTAAACATAATGTTTGACAGTGTCGAATCTGTTGATCAAAACTGAGCATGGATCTTTTTATACAGCTCTCGTTGAGAATGCGTGTTTGTTTGCTTATTGTCCACTAGAGGAAAGCATGCTCACGTTAATGTTCTCCAGCGCAGCAACTGTCCTGTGAGCGCCCTCCAACTCAGAGCTCAGCTGAGACACGCGATTGAGAAGGTACTTCCTCTCACTGCTGCTCATACTCTCCGACTGTGCACAGAGGGACAGGGGGGAGGGAGAGAAACACATTCAGAAGGGAACAGCCGCTTTGGTTGACAAAGCAGCGTTTCAAAAAGCAAGAAAAGGGTCCCTTGTGTTATTCTTGCCTTGTAGGTTTTCTCACCGCAATGTGCAAATGTTCCCCCAGCAGATTATTAGCCTGCCTGGTGCCAGTGTGTGTCTCCAGTAGGCTGCAAGTCAGAAACAATCAAGAAACAATTTTTATTTGACGCTCCTATTCCCCATCTTAGATTTTGCACACAAGCACAGTTGTTGGGTCAGTCATAATACCCCAATTGTCTCAAAGAAGAAAGTTAAATATACTCAAAAGCTTGTGCTCAGTGTGAGCAGACAGGCTTTTTGCTCCAGGCTGTTAGTGAAACATGTTTTAGTTGTATATTAATAAATATATTTAACAATTGCAGGGCCGAGATTCACTATAGTTAGACAGTCGCTCATGGGTGTGAAGTGACAAAATAGATCACGCATGAAGTTAGCATTGGGCAAAGCAATTGGCAGAAGTGCTCATGCTCTGTAGTCTGTAAGTAGAAGTACAGATATTTGGAAAACAAAAACAAAGAAAGGACTGTGGTTAAAGAAATACTGATTCAACTCATGATGATACCAGATACAGAAACAAAGTATTTGTACACTGACCTACGCTGAAGGGAAAAGGGTCACATAAATGTCACAATCGGCTGCAAACATAAAACAAAACGCATTGGGGCAAATGCCTTGTACAATTATTCACTGTGTTCCATGGATCGATAAATCAATAGTAACTGTTATGTCCAGTCACAGGATGACGAGATGTTGATTGATCACCAGGGGACACGAGCTGCTATGACTATTCATGGAATCAACGTGAGGCCAGAGTACTTACTGCTCTGCAGTAGTGAGGATCACATTGCTTCACATGTGACAGGCATTGAGCGTGACATAAGAGATTGGCACTCACCGAACACTTCACTGGGTACGCATTGATATAATCCTCCACATTATAAACGTTTGTAGGTTTAATATTCCAAACCTTTTATATTTGTCTTTAACAATGCTGAGCTCATCCCTGGTCCTCTGCAGCTCTGACTCCAGACTTTCAATGCAGACCACTGTCTGCAGCAAGTTCTGGTGAAGATCAGTATTCTCCTCCTGTAGTACCCTGAACACACGAAACAAAAGATGGCATTTCATAGATGTGTTTGATTTTGTTGTGTATCTTTGTGTTTACCAGAAGTGGTATTTTAAAGAAAAAATAGATGTACAATAATATAGATATAGTATGATGATATAGATTTCTGACTATCCTATTTATCACAACATAAAAAGAGAAAAATACTTACTGAAGCTGCTCAGCATCACACAGTCTGTCCTATAGAAATGCAATGGTGAAGAAAATATTAAGTTACATGAGGTAACATTTGCTGTATTTCTTTAAAATAGTTTACATTGCTAAGAATGTTTGAATACAGATAAATTGCAGCCAGGACTGATTCAAAAACATTCAACAAATAAACAAAAGGGTAAAACCGCAAGAGAAACATGAAAACCTGCCATCTATCAATTTTGTTCTGATGTAACCTCATTGAGCATACAACGACACCATTGCACATTGTTGGGGTCAATGCTTCATCACGAGGGACATGACATTTCCTGTATCGATTGTGGCAAAACCGCCCCTGGTAATTGACTCTTTACAGATCAATTAGTTCTTTTCTTCCGGGCAGAATGTTTCCACAATCTTACGCAATCATGTAACATCGGCATGCATAGTTTGTTAAATTATAGTCAGCCCAAACAACTCAAACTCTTAAGATGCTTTTTTTTTTTTACCCACCTCAGTGACCAATTTTCTAAATTGTGGTGATTGCAAGGACAGCAACTTTTGCTTACAGTTTGAATGTATCATCAGTTAAAAGGCTTCCCCTCAAAGCACTGCACTTTGCTGCATTGCCGTGGTATGACTCAGAGTATGTGGTATTCGACACCGCCCTCGGAGTGACTCAGCTTCTTTGCCTCGGCAACGGGAGAGCAGCAAGTCCATTTGCAGCGCGCACGTAACCCTACCCAATTCCCTGAGGCATTCATGACCTTACTAGCTTGCCATTTTATAATTAGTCTAACAAATCATCAAGGTGGCATCCGATTTTTTTTTCCTGGGAAGTATGACGCAGCAGACCTCCAGAATACAGGTTAATGACGTAATTGTAGAAGCTAGTTGAAGTATGCAATATGCAAATGAATTTGTACTGATAGCAAATACTGCAGCGTATACCACGAATAGGGACACACATTTTACAGTGGCTCTTTTTTTGGATACTCCCTTGTAACGAAACATGTAAAAATTCTCATTTAACTTGCATACAAACAGATTACTCAGCAAAAATATTTGAACCAGTTCCTGAGAAATGGCTGTTCATGAGAAACAAAGACAAAAGTGCAAATGATACATTGGCTTGCTTACGTAGCAGGATTACGCCCATAAACATTTTTCTTTGCTACTCTAGTATAATTACACACGCCCCCGGGTCAAAGTGACCTGTAACTCTTACTCCAGTTCCTGAGACACAAACAAAACACACAGGTTAATGTATTGCCTTTGTTACTAGTGGTCAGGATTACACACACAAAAAAGCGTTCATGACATGTTTGTATAATAAAACTCGCCTCCAGGTCATATTAACCCAGATACATTAGTGCCACACCTGAGAAAGGAGCAAAAGACACAAGTATAAAGTATTCTGTTTTGAACTGAACTCTAACTCCAACTGTAAATGCTGTTGTCTTATTCATGTCATGAGACTACAACTTTGTGTTACTTTACAAAAGAATTAAAAGAAACTCACTCTGCATTTTTTGGAGCTTCCCACATGCAGTGAATCGTGACGCCGGCTCTGCTCCGAGCTGTGACTGGTAGTGGTGGAGGCTGTATCTCGGGTCCTGGATGAGTCTGATTTACTGGATGAAGACTCAGACCCGAGGCCCATTCTTGCACCCTTAGCTGATGGGGGCGGCGGTGAGGCGTTTGGCCCACGTTGGATTGCACCAGTCTGCACGTGCTGAGGCTGAGGGAAGTGTTGGGAGTGTGGGCTATAGAAGGAATGGTTTTGTTGCTTGTAGTGGTGCCGCAATTTGGGCTGGCTTAACTCAGGGCTGGTGCTGGTTCCGTCGGTTAGTTGAGAACCACATCTACCATACCTGTCCTCTGTCAGAGAGCCCCCAATGGGTGACAGTCTCTTGTCTTTACGGCTTCTTCCATGGTGAGCATTTCGAGCGGAGGAGTAGACAAACTGATGAGGCGGCGGGCTACCCTGGTAGTTCCTAGCCGCATATAAAATAAGTCTGTCCGGATTGGAACCATCTGAGTCTTTTCGAGAGATGCTGTGAACACTTTTGTCCTGTCTGCTATGCTGTTTAGGATGCTGTTCCCTCTCCTCACCAGAACTTTTCCTATGCTGCTTAGGTGGGAGTTCAGGTTTGACAGGATCAAGCGTTTGAGTTGGTCCACAGGGCTTGCCGGTAACTTTGTTATTGTTCACCCCGAGTATAGAGAGATAGGACGGACTTATCACCTGTTTTGTTATCTCATCCAGGAAAGCTGAGAATTGCAACTTTCCCTGCACGAAATTTGCCCTCGCTTGCTCCATCTCAGTTTGCGCAATCTCTTTCTGACCCTGACCAACGGCACCGGGATTCTTTTGTTTGGGAACTCTCGGGGATATCACCTCCATCGATTTAGCTTTGCGTATGTCGGCATGAGGCTCCTTGTTCTTCAGGATTCCTTTGCTGGGAAGCTGGCTGGATGACACGGCTCTCTTTGGGCCCCTAGAATCTCCTAATAGGTCTTCGTCACTGAAAGTCAGGCTTTGATTCAAACTCAAAGTCTTGTATAGACTCCCACTATTTGGTGCCTTGGATTGTTTCCTGCCATCGTGGCCTTCATTACCCTTTAGGAGGCCTTCCTCACTTCTGCTATGACTTCGGTCAAGGGGCGAAAAATCACCCCTCCCTCTCTGTTTTGTGCTGCCATGTATGGGAACAGCAACACCACTGCCATTGCCGCCATGTGTGACCGTGGCAAAGATAATAGGCTCGCTGCTGTCGTCTTCCTGAAAAGCCCTGCGAACGTCCGCAATATTGGAGCAGGACAAAGAATGCTGTGGACGCTCAGTGTGGCGGAGACAGAAAGGATCGTTTGCACTTGCCTCCGTGAACCAGGACGATGAAGAAATGGAGGAAGAGGATGAAGAGAGAGAGGAGGAAGAAGCTTGGGCCAGAGTTACAGGAGCATTGTGGTCAAGTATTTCATCCTCATCAGTTTGGGGAGGTTGATGCATTTGATGATGATAATGATGGGTGACGGTTCGAGGGTTGCCTCGGAGGTAGTGACCATGCCGATGGTGGTGGTGCCCTTGGTTTTTTTCAGAATTTCTATCAGCATCATCAAACAGCGTATACCTATGGCACAAACACATTGTTAACTGAGCTTTAACATACTTCACCATCCCTCGATTTATCCATCAATCCAAAAATCCATTTTGTCCTCTTTGGGGTTGCAAGTGAGCTGGTGCCAGCTGACTTTGGGCAAGCGGTCGGGCACATGCTGGCCTGGTCGACTGCAGTGCATATAAACTGTTAGAGTGGTGCTCACTCTAAAGCGTCTCAATATATAAGAACAGCACAGAAGGTTTATCCTTGACTGTCTCCTACAATATTTCACAAACAATAATCATCATTTTTAAGTCTGTGCAAGTATCCTACCTGTGTGACTCTGGATCTTCGCGAAGAGGATGGTGGTGCTTCCGCAGCTTCATCTCCGCCGGTTCAGAGGGGCTGTGAACAGGCCTAAAAAACTTCTCCATCACCTGTCTCTTTCCTGGTGGTAGGCTATTAATGTCGCCTTGCTTGAATTTACTGTACACAGGCCACTGATGGTGATTAGGGCTTCGACTGCTCCGAAGCTCCAGTTTCTCACAAGTAACTGTTAGTTCTGTAACCTGTATGTCAGCTGCAAATTTTTGCTCCGCACCAAATGGTTTCGTCTTCAGCGTTACAGACCTCAAGCTCTATCGTAGTTTTAGTAAAGGCCCGGTTTCTCGGATTGTGTGTCTACCTACTGTAGATAGGTTTGTCTCTATTGTCTGACTGCAGAGGAATGGAATTAACAGCTTTTAAGCACATAGTGGAATCCCTTCACACATGGTGGCATCATGCCTGACGTAACTGGAAGCTCATTGGCTTGGCTAAAAGAGGGCACTCAATCGAAGAGCTAATCGATGTTGGACTTTTGGAAAAATGATCTAACCAGGATACAATAAGCAAATTGATGGACGTAACTTGCTTTTACCTGTAGCTTTCGTACCTTTACGATTATTGTTCTAAATTGACCCATTCATGTCAAGGATCCATCCTAAACTACATAACCCTGCAGGGCATGGGCCAGCCTTCGACTTTTAACTCATGGTAGAACACATTTGGCAGCATTTGATTTAATGGTCATTTAAAACTGGAGGACATTTCAGGTGCCATTGTTTTAATGACCAGAAATAAAACATTTGTCCAGCTCAAACATCAGTTGTGCCTATTTTATTCATATATTTTGTTGTTGTTTGTTACAACCCTATTCCAAATGATACCTGAAAAACGTGTATAGGTACTTCAAAAATATCACTGAATGACAACTAAAATAATGCAGACAAAATTATTTTCACGTTTGTTTAATAATTGTGTTTTAAAGATTATTACACAGTCAAATACAGTTGTCTCCTTCATAAATACTTCTATTAACACAAGTAAATCCAAATGAGCCCTTTATTTTGCTTAGTTGTCACGTGAATGTGGATTGACTGCATCCTGTTCAACAGCCCACTCATTAATTCGTTCATTGTGATAGGACAAACCCGGTATGTGTTTGATCACTGCCCCGGGCCAGTGATTCATGATGAGGGAAGTGTAAATGAACGAGTTTTGCCCAGACATAACCGGCCTAGTGGAGAGAGTAGCCTGCGAATCTGCACGTCAGAGTTGGGGGGATGGGCTACTGATAAACCATGTGCGTGAGAGACGTGACTGAAACCATGAAGTCACGCTCACGCTGCTCCCCCTGCTGGTCAACAAAGAAAACTGTTTGGCATGATATGTCATATTGGGTGATTTGACGTATGCTACTCGTTTAAGAAAAACACCACACGTTCCTGATATTTTGACGGAATACCGTGTGTTTGCGTGTTGCTTTAATTCCTTTGATAAAACAATGCCAACGGTGTTTGACGCACGAATACACATCAGAAGCTTTGTGACAAAGATTTATCACAGGAAAGCTCATAAAGAGAATGACATTGACAGCTCGGCGTAGGTTGACGTATTAGGTAAATCAACTGCTTGGTATTACATTTTTCACGGAGTTCTCAACGTTTTTTTTTTTTCTGGACACGACCAGCTGTATTTGGCATCGTGCTTGCTCCCTTCCCACATCGCTGGTAATTTTCCATTCCGGTCCATTCTAGATGTTTCTAGAAATATGTGGTTTATTCCCATACATCCGTTTTAGAATTGGACACGTAGTCCCAGATTCATCAAGTATTGATGACTACTGCAGCTAAAATAACCGACCAGTGTGGGACGACAATTACGTGGATACGACTGTGCGACAAACGTACATGGGGTAAATGATATTCACCGAAAAGCACAGGATAAATAGTTCATGGCTTTGGCACAAATAACATTTGATGAACTGGCTATTTGACATTGTTTCGACGACAAAGGCGTATCAACTGCAGTAAAAGGGAAGTAGACCCAGTGTCATGCTCGAAGCTTCAGTAATATTACTCCGCACGACCGTTGACTCTGACGTCAGCTGTTTTGTTTCAAATTTAAAATTGGTCCGAGAGGACTGGAGTAAATAGCTTTACAAAAAATAACCTTTTTTTTACTTTAATTACTTAATTACTGTAGTACAAAATTTAATTAATCATTAAACACACATCAACCCCTTTTTCATGCGCTAAACCCAGATGTACTTTAATCCTAACAATCGGCTTTGACAAATCTGTTTATTTACTTAGCGTTTATTTACTCAAGAATTATAGACAGAACATGCATACAAACGTTTTGTTTGGCCTAAGCAAGTATATGTTGCAACTAGAACTACTTTTTGTGTCGCATGAATACGTAGCCCTACCCGTGACCGAACCACTTGAACCGTATAAAAGGACCGCCATTTTCGTTCTTCAGTCACATTGCTTCGAATCTCCATGCGCTTTCCTTATGGCTGCTCAGGTGAAACCGTTCTTTTTGTCATTAGATTTTTTTTCTTTTTTTGTGACATTCTTTTGTTAAAGAATGCGGAAAGCGGCTTAGAATTACGTAGATTGTAATGTAGGGCTTCTGTTGTTCGGGCAGTAAATGAACGGTAGTTGGCATCTTGTCTCCGGTCTTTTATCAGTGTTTATTCGCCGTTTGATCAGACTTAACTTAAAAAATGTCTGTTTTAGCTCACCATAAAACGCAAGCTGGCCTTTGTCAATTTATAGTACAATAGAACTTTTTCGTAACTTAGCGGTTGTAAAGTTGGCCAACCTTTCACTTGATGGCTGAATTACTGCCAAAGTTGCCTTTTTTACTCGTTTTACCATAAACTGCTTGTTTTTTTTTTTTTAAATAGTCTGAAAATTTATTACGGTCTCATTTTTATAACCGTTGTTTTTGCAAAATGGCCGCCGTGACGTAAGACCTATGACTCGTTTCATTGGATGGTTTGAACTGTATGTGTTCCACCTTCCATTTACTGACGTCGGTGGCGCAGATATTTTTCACCCCCCCCTTTTTTCCCCTTAAGTCTCACGACTCTTGATAGCGATCCAAGGACATTAGTTGGTTATTGAAAATGTCACCAAAGGTTGCTAGTCTTTTTACAGTGTCTTTTTTTAATTCTGTTACTTGTGTATTTGGATTACAATAGTAGTCAGTGTATCAGCCAACAGACACTCGTTTGTGCTGCTAACAAGCAATTTCTGAAGGCAAATCCTGATGATTCATCCCACCGATGGGGGGGAAAAAATGCGAGCCAGCATAATTTAAAAACCATGGTAGCCTGTACTTGTAGGTACTGCAACAAGCCATGTAAAATACTTTTTGTAGATGAGGCAATGATTTTCAAAAGTCACATTTTTGTTTTTTTGCCACATCAGTACTGAAAATGTTGAGTTGCTTGGATGAAGCTGTTTTGTGACATCAAGGATTTTTTTTTTTTTTGAAAATGCAGAAATTAAGTTGCAAGATCAGTTGCTCAATATTGAAGTTTTTTTTTACTTTTTTGGCCCGATGGACTGAGTTTATTTGGAGGAATGAACTTAGTTGTTGAGAGGAAAATGGACTTAGTTGTTGCGAGGAAGATGGACTTAGCCTTTAGAAGATCGTGGGATCAGCGACGAGTGAGGCCGACGCGGGGATGACGAAGTGGGAGCGTGTTGGGACCAGAGGGCGAACCAGGCAGAGCAGGACCAGAGCGCGTGTTGGGACCAGAGAGTGCTGAGGGCGATCAGAGGGGTCCAAAAGAGCAGACAGCAGCAGCCACCAGATGGAGCCAGTGGCAGGGTAGCGTCGTCAAAGGTTCATCATTGAAGCGGTTCAGCTGATCCAGAGCAAGCCAGCCAGCCAAGCGGGTTGAACAGGGCCCAAACATCTTCATGCTGCGGGTTAATCACAAAGGCGTTGGTTTGTATGATGGTAGAGGTATCTGTAACAGGCCCTTTTAATACACATAAAACTTTCTATAGGACCATTGTCTCGTACAGCTTTGTCTTCCCTTTTCCAGGCTATCTATAAAGTGTTGCGTACCTTGATCATCATTCCTGTTGCGTGCTGACTCGGCATGGTGGTGTCCACTGGGACGAGTGCCTTGGTAGTGTGGCGAGAGCAGCGCCTTATTGGAATTCTCTACTCCCTGCGATCACAAGTAGTTCCCCCAGCCAGCGGGAGAGGCAGTCCTTTGTTCGCTAGCACTACGTGAAGTTTGTCTAATTGGGTATCTTGTACACGTTTTTGCATGGGGAGGGAAAGGGGGGGGGGGGGTGTTAACCAGTCTCTTCCCAGACTTCACAGCTTTCAAGTTTCCCATCACAATGGCTTGAATACGAATCAACTCGGTGTGCCAACCACACAGCATTCAAGTGAACAGTTTTCCTCGCAGGATAGCAGCCTCTAAAGTAGTCAACCTGGTGTAGCCAGAGCACATTTGGAATGTGGTAAAAGTCTTTTTACTAAGTCATTGCAATTCTGTACAGGCATGCTGCTGTGGGTTGGGTATGGGGCTGTGTCTTTGTTACTTTTGCAGATAACTTTTACCAGCCCTTCGGTAAGCTACAGCCAAGCCTACGTCTCCACACATCTAAGAATAAGGTGGAAATTCTTCGCGTTCACAAATGCGGTATTTAAATACTGTAGGAAAAATAATATACGTAACAATTTGTAGCTTGCACTGCTGTGTATTTGGGTGGGGTCCTGTGGGGGAGGCCTTTTCCTTTGCATTTTTCAGTGTGCCGTGTCCTGTGTGCTTTTCCAATACCCGCGACCGCCTGGAAGTCTCCTAACTCATTGTATGTACACGTTCCTTGCGCTTTGAGCATCACGTAAGGCCATTAAGTGTATCCATTTTTAACTTTCATTGTCTGGTAAAATTCCACCATTGCAATTCCTTTGCAATTAGTTGACATCCTTTGTATTGATAATACAATGAGTGAACTATTTGTAAAGGATTCTTTTCTACCTGCATAATAAATGCATAGCTTGTTGCGATTGAATACAGTATTGGTATGCATTTGTTCTTTGGGGGGCTTTTGTGGGGGCGCTCTTTTTGTGCTTTTCAGGTATTTAAGCTTGGAGCTTTGTAGCGCATGGATGTGACCAGGGCTTGAGTGCTCCCTTTCAAAGTGGAAATTGAAGGCAGATAAGTGGATTCCATCAAATATTGATGTTGGAAATCAGCTAAATTCTTAAAACCTGCTGATGGGTTCTGTATGTCCAATGGGCGAGGCCGCCCTCCTCTCAAAAGCAACTTGCTATACGTAACTTGATACATAGCATTGCTTTGTCGTCTTGTGCTGAGATACACATTTGATGGGCCTTGATTGTCATATCTGCAGTAAAGCATTCGGGTAAGGATAACAATAGTCAGTTCTATGATTTTTTTTATTTTATATGGGACTTGTGAGGGTTGTAGGGGTTGTTTTGTCCGTCTCTCTAATTCTACAGAGCAGTCAACAAAGGAGGAATGCGTACACTCCCTTGACAACGCAAGATTCTTGCTGACCTATGAAATCAACAGTCACATTGTCAGGTTTTAATGTAGTCTCATTTAGTCCTCAGCTACATGCCCTTGCGCAACGGTGCAAGTGGCAAGTCTCTATGCCTTGAAATAGAAATGTCAGCCATCACGCAACTGTGTGAAGTAGAACATTGTGTAGCTGAGAAAAGCTGTGCATTGTGCAGCTTGAACTAGATTTGAATGCAACGCAAATGTGTTGCACTGAAATTAGCGCTGGTTATGGTTGTTCGTGTCCTGCACTTCTCTTTGCAGAGCTCAGGTTGTGACACTCGTGCAGAAAAGATGTCATCTAACCAGGAGACTAGTAAGATGTCGACTTTGTTTGTCCAAACAGTTGTAGACAAAGACATCTTGGAACTGGCTTTATGTTAACCTCAAATAAATAACAATGCTTTACTAGAGAATTCCTCTTTGGCCAATGGGCACCCTTGCTTCACATCTTAAAACTTAAGATGAGTAGAAATTTTGAGTTTTCTGTGCTGGGTGTTGTGTAGATCACTCTGTTTCAGATTGTTTTCGTCTGTCCACTCCGACCTCGCCCGCCTGCCTCTGAATGCAAAGTCATCTGTGGAAGCCGTCGACGAATGTGTAGCCCCTGAATGACATATCAACCCTTTGTGCGCTTGAGCTTAAAGCCGACATCCTTCGCAGAAGCCCTGCTCTTTCTCTTCGTGTGTGTGCGCTTCTTTCCGTTTGGTTTCTCAGGTCAAATTTCCAAAGAAATTTTCTATTTGGCACCTGGGATGGGCTAGCCTGTGATGGAACGGAGAATCCAGTCACTTAGATCAACAGCTGCAAGTTTGTTTACCCCCACCCCCCCCCCCAATGCGCATCACTTGTATGTTGAAAGTTAAGTAATTTCAATTCTCTTAATCTCCATGCTATGGCTTTAAAGTGTAACTACCTTTGCTGCATGTACATCAGCTCTGCATAACCTGTTTGTACTTTGTGCGTTATGTTTAGTTACAATGCCGAGCTTTGGGAGTTTGTGGGGTGGGCACAACAATCTTGTCTTTTCAGGATGTTTTTCAGCATTAATCACTCGAGGCTCACATCTTAAACCTCTGCGCCAAGCCGTCGGATGCCTTGATTCTGCCTTCCTAGTTTTGAAATTGTGCTTCACTGCGGAACAGTAGCTGGCCATTAATGTGGTTTCGCCTGGTGGTGGTAAATGAAAATCTTACATTGGTATGTTTTGGGATGTGTTTATATGGGAGGGGAGGGGGTGGGGAGCCTCAAATTGTCTGTTTTTTTCCACCCCTTACGACAGCTTTGACAGTTCATTTGACCAGAAGTGTCCTGTCCAGTATCGTTCATGAGGGGAAAATGGGCTTTGCGTACCACCTGAGATGCTGCTATCACATGTAATGAAGGGATCCTCTTGAATCACCCCACCATACATTATAGTTGCGGGAAATGCTGGGGTGCGGGGCAACCAGTTGTCTTCTAGTTTCAGCTTCGTGTCCAGACATAACCCGTGCGGTGACAAGATCACATAGGGGCCAGGTCGTCATGGGTTTTCTTTTCCTGGAGGAACAAGCTCTGTGCTTTGTTCCTCCAGGTTTTGCTTTTGCCCACAATACAGTAAGAACAAAAAGCAAAAGACTCCGGTGGTGGCACTCCTGACTTTGTCGGGATAGGGTTCAATTCCCTGCGGTGTCTTGCTTTTATCGGTACTGTGGGTAAACTAGAATTCACTACATACCATGATTAAAGTACTCAGCTGTCAGGGATCTTGCATGAGGCTTGTGTACAGGTCAATTGTCAACTATATCAACATGTACATGATTTAAGATGTCTACATTGCACTTGTGTTGGCAAATATGTATCATATGATCTTGCCCTCTAGGATATCTTATTGCTAATGAAACTGATGTATGATTTAAAAGGTTGCAGAGCTATCACAAAATGTGTGCCATTTATGATAGTAATAACTGGATGCCAATGTGCTATGTCTGATATGGCCATTTAAATGACTGGTTATAGTGCAGAAACCAAATGACCATTGGAGACGATGCAGCCGCTTCTGCTGGCGGTCTATCCTACTGGCATGACCTTACCTTCAACGTTAGGAAAGCTTCATTGTCAATTTTTAAATTTGCATACTTTTAACTCTTGGGCATTTGACAATATTTTTGTTTTAAATTTACAGTTTTCAGTGTCTGATTCTCGTATATGTGAAGTGATTTGAAATGTTCAGTGTCTGATTCTTGTATATGTGAAGTGATTTGAAACGCTCTACAAATAAAATATAGAATAACAAAATCACACTGCAATGATGTAAATGAGTTTTTATTCATATCAGAATAAACCAAATGGCTACTAGTTGGTGAAGTATAGCTAAAGGTGAGTGACATTTCGATTTGGTCCTTGATAGCATTTACTAAGTGTTAAAGCACATGATGTTGAAATAAGTAGTCTAATAAAATTAATTTTAGCAAATTTGATTTAATCCATTTAACCGTCGAGAACTTAAGAGTAGTGGTCAAGTACCTTAAGTTTTTTTTTTTTTTTCCCGTTCAAACTTGCCATTGCTTTAGGAATAGGCAAAATATACATGGCTGTTCATTATAATCTTACCATAGTGTCTGCTGTACATGAACAAGTGCTTTTTAATAAATTATACCTGTATAAATCACACACGGGCATGGGGAAAACATGCAAACATCACACAGGAAGACTGGCGCTGGAATCGAACCCTGCACCTCTGAACTCCGTGAAGCGGGCGTGCTAACCAGAGGGCAAAGAAAAAAATAGCCAAGACTCAAAAATACATTTTACAGACAATAATTTGTGCTAAGGGTAGAATTTAATGTTAAGTGCGGAAATGTGCATTAAACGGAACCAATAAGTTGTTTCGTGTTTTTCCGGAAGCATATCAACCAGTTCCGGTTGCAAGCGAGCTGTTTTCCACTTGGTAGAGAGTATGTTTGTTGATGAGGTGTGAAGTGGAAAGAGATGTGGTCCTTTTTTGCCAGGGATCCCGTCAAAGACTTTGCTTATGAAATTCTTCCAGACAGCCAAGAGAAGTCTGGAATATGGTCGTTACATCGGGGCAAGCGAAAGGTAAAAATTTACAAACCTCTACCGATCCTTAGGCAACTTGGCTAGTTTTGGCCTATTGAAGCACACAAAAAAATCACAGCTCTTCTTCCTTATTTGCATTTACCTCTCAACGATATTTAATGTCTCACTTTTTCTTTTGGTCTTCTCGAAATTTTGTTTTAAATGACGCCTCATCTTTGCTCTCAACAGCTTATTCCGGTCACGTAATTGTCGCCACGTCACCCAGTGTTAGCTGGCTCAAAAGCCGCAATAGTCAGATTTAAATGGCTTCATTTTTCAATTATGTTTGTGTTTTTTTTTTTGTTTTGTTTTTTATACGTGTGGGTGTATAGATCCTAGGCAAGCCAAACTATCACAAAATCGTCAAGCTGGGCAATACGTGATGTCAGTGTCCATTGTTATCGTCGCCGATCACTTTACATCATAATGATAACCGACAATATAATTAAATATAAACTATGCACATCAAGTTGTAGAGGTTTTGAGCTTTTTAAATGTTAAGACGACCTTAAAACAGTATATGCTGTACACGTGAACTTACTATAAACTGGTTAATGTCTAACTGTTCAATCCTTCTGTACTTAGGCTGATGAATAGTCAAATACCCGCCCTTCTTTAAACAACCAGCGTTCAGACAAATAAATAGAAATATGCACTGTAATTCCAGTGATCAACGTATTAAGTTATGTTTCATATATTTGATATATTATATTATTGGAAGACATTTTTAATGTAACCTGCCAATCCTGTGAATGAGTACTTAACTAAAAAAAGTGCAATTTAAATCCAATGCATCATCATCAATTTCACACTTTCGTCAGTCCAATGCAGAGCCAGTGTCGGTGTTCGTGCACGAGGTGGCTCAGGGGTCGGAGCAGCAGACTCAGCTGGCAAAGGCAGCCTTCAAGCGGATGAAGACCCTTCGCCACCCCAACATCTTGGCCTATGTTGATGGCTTGGAGGTACGTATACTTCATTATGAGGGTCAGTTGTGCAAACATGCGTTGATAATCAGGTGAGCCGTTTTGTGAATTTGTGCGTCCACTGTGTCAAATGTCCCATCTATCCTTCATTCGGGCTGTGTCTTTTTTTAAAACCTTGATTTGAGTTTAATTTGTTCGGTGGCCAAGCTCATTTTCAAGTAAATAGTTTTACAAGCAATCAAGCCAAATTCTAGTGTCATGGCAACACATACGATAAGAATAATAATAAAAAAAATCCAATATTAAATGATGCATAAGGTTACTAGTGTGAACATACTTGTATCAAATAGAACCTTCAATAATTACCACTACTCGCACGATACTTGAATTGCTTCACAATCAAGTGTTGATTTGGCCTTCATTGAACCGTGAACAGCTGAATAGTGAATACACAGCTCAAATCATAAAAAAGGATGTTGTACCAAATGCATAAAAAGAAGACAGAAAGACTTTGTATTTTCATACATGTCCAAAGGATCTGGAGAGTTGTTGGGCTTTAATTGTATCGTGCAGCAGCTGATACTACCAATCAGTGTTTTTATCAGTTTAATATGAAAGCCGCACCAGAGCAGGTTTCATTAAAGAAGCCCTTCACGGTTTACAACCATCCATTAAAGAGGTCAACAATGCTCAAAAATGAAATACACAACACTGATGGATTGCCTGTTCCTGTAACTAGGGTTGGTTGCTAAAATTATTGTTTGGATAGCTGTGTGGCCCGGTACCAAATAAGTCACTGGACTTGTGTTTGGGGAACCTCAGATCTACAGTATGTGGTAGTCACAGGAGCCATCAAACCTTTTCAATTAATTTGCTCTTTCTGATGAGATTTCTGTACGAGTCTGTTCCAATTTGTCTTGTGCTAATCTCATTCCAGACAGAGAAGAGCTTGTACCTGGTAACTGAACCGGTGACTCCACTGGCCATTCATCTAAAGGGTGTTCCAAGTGAACTGGAGGTCTCATGGGGTCTACATCAGATAATAGTAAGTCACTTCTTTAAAATGTTCTAAGGTTATTTTGGTTGAGGCCCCCCCGAAGCACCCTCTAACTTGTACTCCGCTTGTTGGTTTGTTTTTCCGTCAGAAAGCTCTGAGTTTCCTAATCAATGATTGTCACTTGCTCCATAACAACTTGGGCTTGTGGGCCATCTTTGTTGATCGAGCTGGCGAGTGGAAGCTGGGGGCCCTCGACCATGTTTCCCCGGAACAAGGTGATCCAAACGGGGCCTCGCTCCCTGACCCAAAGTCTATTTACCCGGATATGGAGAAGTATGACCCGCCAGAGATGCCCAGTTGCAGTGGGGAAAAATGGTGAGAAATTCTAGGACACAGCATGTTTGTTGGTCTTGTTAGAGATAGCATCATGACGGCAAAAGACAAAGAATGTCATAAATAGATGGCCAATACCCTTCTGCTTGTCTAAAATAAAATTTCTACAAAAATTGCAGGGCAGGGGAAGTGTGGCGATTAGGCTGTCTTATCTGGGAAGTGTTCAATGGGCCACTTGCCCGCACGTCTTCACTTCGTTCACTTGGGAAGGTGAGTTACTTTAACACTGTTCTTCTTTCACTTTTCACTATTAATCTTCAGCATTATTCTGCACTCTCAAATACTGAAATACTATATTTTGGTTTTGAGCTTTTTAATATTTTTGTCAAGTTGTACTTGATATTTCAGATATTCTACATAGTTTAAAAAAAGAATAATAATGAAGAGTTCATTTTTATTTCCATTATGTCGCTGCAAATTTGTTTGTGAATTGCTTTGTGATGAGTGTGCTTCAGTTTGCCGGATGGTTCATCTCTGCACTCACAGATCCCCAAGGCTCTGGTTCCTCACTTCTGCGAGCTGGTGGGTGCAAATCCGCGAGCTCGGCCCAATCCAGCCCGCTTCCTGCAAAACTGCCGAAGCCCCGGAGGGTTCCTCAGTAACAGCTTTGTGGAGAGCAACCTCTTCCTGGAAGAGATCCAGGTCCACCTTCTCGCATAAAAATACATATACATTCATGTAGAACAGTGATTTGTTGTGACATCAATTTTTATGTATTTGCGCCATGAGTTGGGGATGTCGTAAGACATAAGGTGCCAGCTCCACAAATTTACAGATTCAGGCTTTCTGTAATCAATCATATAACATTTGGGATAACATCAGATATAACGCTTTCTCAGATTAAGGAGCCAGGGGAGAAGCAGCAATTTTTCCAGGACCTGAGTGAGAACCTGGACTCTTTCCCAGAGGACTTCTGTAAACACAAGGTCCTGCCTCAACTGCTCACCGCCTTCGAGTTTGGAAATGCAGGCGCTGTAGTCCTCACACCGCTTTTCAAGGTCAGTCTTATTCTGAAGACCTGTCAATACTAGAGTCGCTGTTAGTGGCGACCTCTGAAATCGATTGTGGGCATCCCAGGTGTTCCCAGTATGTGTCTGTAATTACCTTTTAGAATGACAAATGCAAAATATGTATGTAGATTTCTTTGCTACAACACACAACTTTCAGTGTGTTGAAATTTATGATCAGAATTACCACTGATTGTGCTTTCTGCAGCCAAGATAATAAATGATAGTGCTCGACCAATATGAAATGTCATAAAAGGCATTTCCAAACTGGCAGTCTTGAATGATTGATGTTTAGAACTCATTTGGAAGGGACATTTGAGCTCAGGTGTCCTAAAAAAATGTCCACCAGGTGGGGAAGTTCCTATCTGCTGAAGAATACCAACAAAAGATCATCCCGGTCATCGTAAAGATGTTTTCCTCAACAGACCGGGCCATGAGGATACGACTGCTCCAGCAGGTACACGTTTACAATGCTAACATCTCTCCTTCTTGCAGAACTGACAATTGAGTTTCACGGGCTAGTAATCTTTAAGTTATTAGAATCAGGGGCCAGACAAAGCACGGCTCACAGAAGCCCCTTATGATGAGTAAAATAAATGGACTTCGTTTTCCCTCGCCCGGACGTGGGTCACCGGGGCCCCCCTCTGGAGCCAGGCCTGTAGGCGGGGCTCGAAGGCGAGCGTCTGGTGGCCGGGCCTTCGCCCATGGGGCCCGGCCGGGCACAGCCCGAAAAGGAAACGTGGGTCCCCCTTCCCATGGGCTCACCACCTGTGGGAGGGGCCAAAGGGGTCGGGTGCAGTGTGAGCTGGGCGGCGGCCAAAGGCAGGGACCTTGGCGGTCTGATCCCCGGCTGCAGAAGCTGGCTCTTGGGACATGGAATGTCACCTCTCTGGCTGGAAAGGAGCCCGAGCTGGTGTGCGAGGCAGAAAAATTCCTACTAGATATATTCGGACTAGCCTCCACGCACAGTTTGGGTTCCGGTACAAGCCCTCTCGAGAGGGGCTGGACTCTCTTCAACTCTGGAGTTGCCCACGGTGAGAGGCGTCGAGCAGGTGTGGGTATACTTATTACCCCCCGGCTGGGCGCCTGCACATTGGGGTTCACCCCGGTGAACGAGAGGGTAGCCTCCCTCCGCCTTCGAGTGGGGGGACGGGTCCTGACTGTTGTTTGTGTCTATGCACCAAACGGCAGCTCAGAGTACCCATTCTTCTTGGGGTCCCAGGAGGAAGTGCTGGAGAGCGCTCCTTCTGGGGACTCCCTCGTTCTACTGGGTGACTTCAATGCTCACGTGGGCAATGACAGTGAGACCTGGAAGGGCGTGATTGGGAGGAACGGCCCCCCCGATCTGAACCCGAGCGGTGTTCTATTATTGGACTTCTGTGCTCGACACGGATTTTCAATAATGAACACCTTGTTCAAACATAAGGGTGTCCATGTGTGCACTTGGCACCCGGACACCCTAGGCCGCAGTTCGATGATCGACTTTGTAGTCGTGTCATCGGATTTGCGAACGCATGTTTTGGACACTCGGGTGAAGAGAGGGGCGGAGCTGTCAACTGATCAAAACCTGGTGGTGGGTTGGCTCCGATGGTGGGGGAAGATGCCGGTCCGACCTGGCCAAATGCTCTGTGAGGGTCTGCTGGGAACGTCTGGCAGAATCTCCTGTCAGAAAGAGCTTCAACTCCCACCTCCGGCAGAGCTTTTCCCACGTCCCATGGGAGGCGGGGGACATTGAGTCTGAGTGGACCATGTTCCGCGCCTCCATTGTTGAGGCAGCCGACCGAAGCTGTGGCCGTAAGGTCGTTGGTGCCTGTCGTGGCAGCAATCCCCGAACCCGCTGGTGGACACCGGCGGTAAGGGATGCCGTCAAGCTGAAGAAGGAGTCCTATTGGGCCGTTTTGGCCTGCGGGATTCCGGAGGCAGCTGACAGGTACCGGATGGCCAAGCAGAACGCGGCTTCGGCGGTTGCTGAGGCAAAAACCCAGGCGTGGGAGGAGTTTGGTGAGGCCATGGAGAATGACTTCTGGATGGCTTCGAGGAAATTCTGGTCCACCATCCGGCGTCTCAGGAGGGGGAAGCAGTGCAACGTCAACACTGTTTACAATGGGGATGGCGTGCTGCTGACCTCGACTCGGGACGTCGTGAGTCGGTGGGGAGAATACTTCAAAGACCTCCTCAATTCCACCTACACGCCTTCCATTGAGGAAGCAAGGCCTGGAGACTCTGAGGCGGATTCTCCAATCTCTGGGGTCGAAGTCACTGAGGTAGTTAAAAAACTCCTCGGTGACAAGGCCCCGGGGGTGGATGAGATCCGCCCGGAGTTCTTAAAGGCTCTGGATGTTGTGAGGCTGTCATGGCTTACACGCCTCTACAACATTGCTTAGACTTCGGGGACAGTGCCTCTGGATTGGCAGACTGGGGTGGTGGGTCCCCTCTTTAAGAAGGCGGACTGGAGGGTGTGTTCCAATTATAGGGGAATCACACTCCTCAGCCTCCCTGGTAAAGTCTATTCAGGGGTGCTGGAGAGGCGGGTCCGTCGGGAGGTCAAACCTCGGATTCAGGAGGAGCAGTGTGGCTTTCGTCCTGGCCGTGGAACAGTGGACCAGCTCTACACCCTCGGCAGGATCCTCGAGGGTGCATGGGAGTTCGCCCAACCAGTCCACATGTGTTTTGTGGACTTGGAGAAGGCGTTCGACCGTGTCCCTCAGGAGGATCTGTGGAGGGTGCTTCGGGAGTACTGGGTGCTGAGCCAACTGATAAGGGCGGTTCGGTCCTTGTATCACCGATGCCAGAGTCTGGTCCGCATTTCCGGCAGTAAGTCGGATTCGTTCCCAGTGAGGGTTGGACTCCGCCAAGGCTGCCCTTTGTCACCAATTCTGTTCATAATTTTTATGGACAGAATTTCTAGGCACAGCCGAGGCGTTGAGGGGTTCCGGTTTGGGGACCTCAGCATCGCGTCTCTGCTTTTTGCAGATGACATGGTGCTGTTGGCTTCTTCAGGCCGTGATCTCCAGCTCTCGCTGGAACGGTTCGCAGCCGAGTGTGAAGCGGTCGGGATGAGGGTCAGCACCTAAAAATCCGAATCCATGGTCCTCGACCGGAAAAAGGTGGAATGCCCTCTCCGGATCGGGGATGAGATCCTGCCCCAAGTGGAGGAGTTCAAGTATCTTGGAGTCTTGTTCACGAGTGAGGGGAGGATGGAGTGCGAGATCGACAGGCGGATCGGTGCAGCGTCGGCAGTAATGCGGACCCTGTACCGGTCCGTTGTGGTGAAGAGAGAGCTGAGCCAAAAGGCAAAGCTCTCAATTTATCAGTCGATTTACGCTCCTACCCTCACCTATGGTCACGAGCTATGGGTCGTGACCGAAAGAACGAGATCCCGGATACAAGCGGCCGAAATGAGTTTTCTTCGCAGGATGTCCGGGCTCTCCCTTAGAGATAGTGTGAGAAGCTCGGTCATCCGGGAGAGACTCGGAGTAGAGTCGCTACTCCTCCACGTTGAGAGGAGCCAGATGAGGTGGCTTGGGCATCTTATCAGGATGCCTCCTGGACGCCTCCCTGGGGAGGTGTTCCGGGCATGTCCCACCGGTAGGAGACCCCGGGGACGACCCAGGACGCGCTGGAGAGACTATGTCTCTCAGCTGGCCTTGGAACGCCTTGGGATCCCCCGGGATGAGCTGGATGAAGTGGCTGGGGAGAGGGAAGTCTGGGAGTCCCTCCTAAAGCTGCTGCCCCCGCGACCCGACCCTGGATAAGCGGAAGAAGATGGATGGATGGATGGATGGATGGATGGATGGATGGATGGATGGATGGATGGATGGATGGATGGATGGATGGATGGATGGATCAGGGCACGACTGATGAATTGGTCAGCTGATTTGTATCGGGCAGTTTGGGCCCAATTCAAAATAATTAGACACTTCTGCTACACCTACGTTTGAAAAGTAAACAATCAGTTGTAGCGTCCATTGACAAATAGAGAGAATGAGATTCAGTTCTCCTGACCCATTTAGAGCCACTTTAACTCGCAGTTCTAGGCACGCATCAGTGGTCCGTGCTGCTTCTCCCCCCTCATTCTCAGTCCCACTAGCCATCTATGCTGCCACACCAATGCAGACTTTCCAACAGTGCTGGCACATCTGCTGAACAAAACGGGGCGGTGAAAAATGCTGCCCATCAAGGGCACCAAAAACACGAATGGCCCGTGGCAGCAGTGGCATTCAGTACTGCCATGCTCATGCTGCCAAGAAGGCAGCAAATCTTCCCTCACTGGTTACAGTCGTTCTGAATGGCCCCATTTTCCTTTCTGGAAAGCGGTGGCAGTCCGCACTGCCTCGGCATAAAGTCACCTTCGCGTTTCACTCTTTAGTCTGTTTTCTTGTCCTTGACTTCCTCGTCGTCTGTGTACTCTGTCGGCTATTAAGCGCAGGTCTCGCTCGCCATTTTGGAGAGAAGCTATATATTACAACATAGTAGATTCTGTTTGTACTGAAAAGCTAAGTGCCATGCTCCATTTTTGTTCTCCTCTCTGCCTCTAGATGGAGCAGTTCATTCAGTATCTCAATGAAGCAGCGGTGAATTCCCAGATTTTCCCTCACGTTGTTCACGGCTTTACTGACACCAACCCTGCAATCAGAGAGCAGACGGTTAAGGTATATGTTCACTCCAAATGTAAACAAATGTTCACTTTAAGGTAAACTCACTTATGTCATCCTACCCTCTACTCAGTCTATGTTGCTGCTGGCCCCCAAACTGAATGAGAGCAACTTGAACCAAGAGCTCATGCGCCACTTTGCCAGGCTGCAGGCTAGGGATGAGCAGGGCCCGATCCGATGCAACACCACAGTTTGCCTGGGAAAGATCGCCTCCTACCTCAATGCGGGGGTAAGCCACAATAGGGAGGAACGCAAAACAGTAGAATAAAGAACATTTGGACATCAACATGTTTGGCAGTCCAACAAATTATTTCTCATGGTGGAGTCTTGAATTGAAAAATAATCAAGAATCTGAATAAAAACAGGGCTGGATGAGACGCAGCTGATCTCTTTTTTTTTTTTTTTTTTTTATTAAATAAATATTTTCCCATCCACCCGTTCTTTGTGTACATGCATATGAGGTAAAACCTGCCACACATTTAAAAGGTTTTTGCATCTTGTTTTTGCACTTGTGATACAATGAACTAGACCTTTTTTTTTTTTAACTTAAAACAATACCTTTCAGTACTTCCAAGTTTAAGATAGTGAAGTGAAAAGTTTGGGCCCTGCATTTGAATTGAGCCCTCAATTTCAATTTTGTGGAAATTAATTTGTATTGTCATTGCTTCACACAATTATTTAGATAAGATGCACAAGTTCAAAAAGAAAATACTGTGTAGCAATATCATCAAGAGCATAAGCATTGTAGACTGCTATACATCATGTTTTTTTCAGACATGTTCAAAACAGAAAAGTAAATGCATAATAAACCTGATCCTTATCTTTGCAGACCCGACAGCGAATTCTGATTTCTGCCTTCTCACGAGCCACAAAAGACCCCTTTGCAGCATCACGTTCTGCTGGCGTGCTCGGCTTTGCTGCCACACACAACTATTACAGCCTATCTGAGGTTGCCGCCCGAATTTTGCCCACACTGTGCGCTATTACTGTCGACCCCGACAAGAGTGTCAGGGAGCAGGTATTCTCACGTTTAAGCGCACGCATTTGTGGCTTCATGCCCAATGCAGTCTCTTCAGTTGTTTGACTTTCTTCAACTTTGATATACTGTCAGGCTTTCAAAGCAATCAAAAGTTTTATCACCAAGCTGGAAACCGTGTCAGAAGATCCCACCAAACTGGCTGAGATTGGTAAGAAACGCCATTTGTTTTTTTTATATTTCTCAGTTATGACCAGATATCAGGTGCATTTGTATTTAACTATATAATCTCTTATTCTGATGCAATAATGTTCTCCACCAACTTTAAAATTAAACATGCATTGTTGTTGTAATAAAACCAATCTGCAATCATGTATTGCATCAACATGGATTGTTAATTCATCTTTGTCAATGCAACATATTTGATTCACCAGGTGTACCAAATGTTATGGCCTGTGAATTTTTATTTATTTTTCTTAGCAAGGAGAACTTCAACTTATTTGTTGTTGGCCGCCATGTTGATAATTGTGTTTGAGGTTGGTCAGCCTGATCCAGCTGGTGATAATTCAGGAATGGTTGTGTCCTCCCTCCATTAGGCTAAAGTTTCACAGATAAGAATAATTGGTGCATGGTTTGATGTCCTTCAGCTGGACAGCCAAAAAGAAGTTATCGTAATTGGTGCATGATTTGATGTCCTTTAAAGGGGCACAGAAACAGAAGAGCTCAAGCGATTGCGCATCCTGACCTTAACTAGGAAGCTAACTTGTCTCTCCAACAAGATGCCATTTTTACATTTTGGGTTAGTGTTTGCACCTGATGCTCTTCAGCTCCAAAGTCCAAGTTCTTACAGATCAACTAACTACTGCTGCCCCAGAAATTCTAATGAGTCAGTCACAGTTGCAATAATGGAATTGCCTCATTCAGAGTAATTCAGAATATGTTCTTGACTAATGACTTTGTTAGATTTTTAAAAACACTGAAAAACGATAATGAATCCACAATTCCTTGTGTTTAATAGAAAAAGATGTTGGGTCGTGTGCTCAACCACCCGGCACTGCATCCGGCTGGACCGGCTGGGCTGTGACTGGCATGACCTCACTGACATCCAAATTGATACGCAACGCACCGGGCACAGTGGGAGGAGTGGCGGCTGAGAGCAGCAGCCCTTCAAACACCACCAGCGTGATTCCTGGCACCACAGATGGAACCCCTGGTAAGGCGCAGATGAGAAGGAAACGTTTCTCTACTAATGTCCGTGATAGAGGTCAAGCCCTGCCTTTGGGACTACGGATGAAAACTAGCTTTGTAGCTATGTAGTTAAATCCTTTTTGTACTGATGTTCATTATTGTGCATTGTCCCTATTCAGACAGACAGACATTTCATGTTTTTCTCTCATCTTTCCTCAACTTAGGTTCTGTAGAGAAAGGTCCACGCACCTCCCAGACTCACAGCATTTCTGCTTCAAACCACGTGGACAGAGCACAGACTCTTGAAGGGATTGAAAACGATGAGGAGCCAGGCGAGCGCTGGGATGAGGAGGAGGAGGATTGGGGTAGTTTGGAGGTAGGGTTTATTTTAAATATGTGTCGTCTGTTCTCGCATTCTATAGTAGGAATGTGGATCATCCTAATTCTAATGTTGTTGACCCTTGCGACATGCCCCCCCCCAAAAAAAAAAACAACAACAAGGATTCAGAGAAAGGTCAAACTGAAAAGGAGGACTGGACTACTGACTGGTCAGGAATGACGTCATCCAAAAAGAACAGCGGTGAACAAGAAGTAGGTATCCTTTTAGTTTGCCTTCTTTGTCACAGAGTTTCAGACTTAAACTCACTCACTGATACTTGGACCACCGTAATGCCACGCTTGTAGGCGGGCAGGTCATCGACCACCATGGCGGTGAAAAAACAGAGCTCGGACTGGAGCAGCTCAGGCTGGGACGCCGATGACAGCTGGTCCAATGACAAAGAGGGTCCGGGTTTGAGTTCTGCTGGCGAGGAGGGATGGGGCAACGAATGGGCTGAGGAGGAGACGGACATTGTCGGTGCCGCCCTGCCCGAGGGGGTCCGCTTGGCCAGCGAGTACAACTGGGATAGCGGCAGCATGAGCAAAGGAAGCAGTCAGAACGACCTATTTGCAGGCGTGGCACAGCGAAACACGTCAGGCCCCACGGTAAGCGTGTAGAAATGCGTAAAACGGGCTATTATTTTCTGAATTAATCAAATGGGTTACATACAGTGTTGCCCTGCGATACCACACTGGGCACTAAAAGCAATTGTCTAAAATCATCTAATGATTATGACAATCTGTTTTCCCTATTTCTCTGGCTTCTATGTCCTTTTCATATTATGTTTTACATTAGATTATTTGACGATTCTAAATTGTCCTTAGGTGTAAGTGAATTGCTGTTTGTCTACCCTGAGATGCGTTGGACCAGTTATGGAAATTTAAATAAGGTTGCCTTTTTGCTCCTGATAAATGAACAATTTACTAAATTTTGTTATTGTGTTGTTTTCCTGCCTTTAGCCTGGAGGTGGCTGGGGTACAGACGCAACGGGAGACTGGGGCACTGAAGAAAGTTGGGAAGCATTAGATGGAAATCAAGGTGAGAGCTGCAGTGTGTGTTTTGTTTTTACAGTCTCATTTAGCGGAGGAATGTCTTTGGATTTTTTGTAGTCAAAGCTAAGCAGAAGATAGTCGAATAGTACATTTATGTCAATCAAGGGGTTGAACCTTCTTTGATGTTTGTTAACATAAGCTTGCATCACTTCCTGTGTTTCGTACAAATGAGTCTGTGATCACCCAGCAGGTCTGAGTAAAGCTGAGCTGTCCAAGAAGAAACGAGAGGAGAGGAGGAAAGAGCTGGAAGCCAAACGGGCAGAGCGCAAAGCTGCAAAAGGTCCCCTCAAACTGGGTGCTCGCAAACTAGACTGATGAGCCGATTAACGAGAGGTACAACCATGACCGACATTGACTGAAAAAGGGCCACAAGATGGAGGTTCCACATTCCTACTTTAGAGTCAATAAGAGTGGAAACTCTTCTTGGAACTGTTGCTCACTTGCACAACAAAGCTTTGGGTGATCTGATGGTCATCACAGAAACTTGAGTTGGTGGTTGACAATGGAGCAATCACCACTTTGTTGTGCATTGTATTTTTGTGGATGGATGAATGGAAAAGACGCCAAAGGCAAAAGGAGTTGATGACACAATATTTCCTTTTGGTCACAATTGTAAAGTAAATGTATATAAAATGGAACATCCTGTCTTAAAATGACACTTTTTCCATATAGTAAAGATATTGCATATATGTAAAGGAGTTTCAAAATTTCTAGTAAGCTCACAAACACACTGTAGTTCCAGGCTTCATTCAGTCTGTGCATGCACTTTGGGAGGCTGATCAATAACTTTCATGACCTGGACCACTTGAACCAAAACCATTCGAGTGGTTAAGTACAAGAACATCGTTGGCCAGTTAGAGGTGTGCTGCTCATTAGGTTGCTTACATGCTGCAGCAGCAGCAGCACTGGCATACAAACAGGTTGCAAATGCTTTCATTAGTTTGGCTTACATTTGCCATGAAGGTTTAATGGTGCAATGGACACATCTCTCAAATTAGCCAATTGCCCTTTTCAGCAGGATTTTTTTTTTTTAACCACTGCTGACTGTGGCTCTGAGCAAACGAAATTCACTTCTGTCTTTCACAAGTGTTTTTGTGTGCCTTTACTTTGCTGGACAAAACTGTTGGCTTGCATCCCAGTTTTGAATGATGTGGCTTATTTTATCTGTAAAAAACATACAGGGTTTAGCTTCAGGATGATATTGCTGCCAGGACCATTAATGTTGGATATAAGGAGTTGTGCCACATTAGTAAACAAAAACAGATACAGAAGCCTTTAAAAAGAAAATTCAAATCATGTAGCATGTTATTGGTTCTGAAATAAAAATATAAATGCCTCTGAATGCCTCAGTGTTCTTGTCTTGACAAAATACAAGTGAACTAGTAAATTTAGAAAATTTATTTCACCAGATTTAGACACTTGACTGTATACATACAAATCATGGATCTGAGAAAAAAAAATATTCCAAAAGGAGTTACAGATAAATGTTACAAATTCTTATCAAACTAAACACAAAACTACAAATCTCTCTATTTATTGCAAAAATGCTCTCATTCACAAGGTTTGCAAATATAAGTGTGCTTTCTTCCCCATTGTTTTTTTTTAGACTGGTTATACAGCAGGGGTTACCAACCTTTTTGAAACTGTGAGATACTTGGCTACTGTTTAGTGCAAAGGACTATTAGTGTGACACGTGTGAAATAACAAATGTGCTCCAATTACGGTTAATCATATTATGATTAATCATTATTCCCAAAAGAATATTCATATCATTGTTGAGGGCTATCTGGTTGATGACTCCTGGTTAACAATATGTGTGCAGCCTTGCTGGTGAATCGCTGAATACAAGGAGCAGTATCCTTTCTGTTTTGTGTTACTCTTTGTGCTTGTCCTTGTTGCCTCCGAGCAGTGTTGTAAACAGAGTTGCTATGCCTACAAAACCCAGGGTCAGTACGCCTGCAGCCAGAGCACATTCTCCCACTTGACGCACCTACAAAGAGAAGTTACTTGTATCTTGTGTAAAAAAAAAAAAAAAAAAAGTTTTTCTTTTTTTTTTTTTTTGAAGGGTTGGTTTTTGGATGATACTACTACATCACCAAACAGGCTTCTTACGCACTCACAGAATCTAATGATATGCAATACAACAAACCATATAAATAAAACCATTTATTAAAGATGTATTTGTCAAGCAGTAGAGTTTATATTACGTCAACCATTTGAAAATAACGTACTGGACATCTCCAGTACTTGCTCTTACTATCTGGTCTTTCTAACATTACAAAAGCAATGACAACAAAAAATATCAAGTGCTCACATGAATGTACAGTGGTCAACTCAGAAAGGCCCCAACTTTGGAGTTTTCTTAAATAAGAGGCTGCTAATGTTTTATTTTTGCTTTGACTTGTCACCGGTAACTTTGGAGTCAAGCGTGTTTTAGATACTAACCACTCCAGTAAAGTGAGCAATTGAGGTGGAAACCTGGCCCACTGGGTTAGGTTTACAAAATATTTTTTTCTTCAAAAACACAGCAGGAGAGAGTGAACTAGGGTGACACAGACAGGACTCACTTGGCCATGCCATTCAAAGGCACAACACATGAAATGACTCCAGTCTGTGTGACTTTGGGCACTGTAACCGACAGTACATTATCCATCTCCTGCTTTGTATTTCTCATTGTGTAAATGTTTCCACCTACCTGCCGGGATTGGGGCTTGCCGTAACGCAGGTGAGTGGCAAAATGCTCACAATTGTTTTGGAAAACGCAGTATGCCAGCTCCTTGCCCACTAGGCCGAGGGCGTCACTCACAATCAAGGAGATGGGACGTGGCTGATACTTTGAGTCCAGCAAGTTGTTGATCCTCCAGTGGTTGTCACCCACCACTTCCCACAGCTCCTCCTTCTTCACAATGGCGGTGTTCGCCAGAACGGACATCATGCTGTTCACACCTGCACCTGGGACTTCAGCTACGGTTGAAAGAGTAGCGCAAAGGGAGAGACGTATCAAGCCTCCTAAAACATCTCAACCTCATATGAGATTAAACTCTAAATGGTGGCAGTTGTGTGCTGATTCCCATTTAACAGAAGTTTGAATATTATTCTGAACATATCCCCAATTATGAAATGATGTGCACCCTTGTGTGACCGCTCAAAAAGATTTCTAAAAAATTCAACTGAGTTGTACAAGTCGCAGGTCACTTAATCATGGAAAAAGTTACGACTTTGTTTTGTCTCTCTAATACCACAAAAACTGACATTTGAAAAGGGATGTGTAGACTTTTTATATTCACTGTGGAATGTTCCAGTGTGTTGTGTTCCAATGTGTGATGCTTTTGGTCAGCATTAGGCTTTTATGGGACTACAACTCACATAATGGTGCCAAATGAACTACATAGCCATTGCCGACATAGATAGCCCAGTGCTGGTAGGATCCTCTGAAGATCTCTATTAAGTCGCCAGGCTGAGGTTTGTCATCGTACTTTTGGGTGGGGGGGTCAGGAAGAGAACATAAAACAGAAGTATACTGTCAGTGGATGGTATATTAAACAATCACTTCTCAGCAGTAATGATGATGATTGAAAGTAATGATGATGGTTAACATGCACTCAAATGTTGTTTAGTCAAAACGAAACCTGAATATAGATCAGTTAAGCTTGCAGATACTCTGAATTGTGAACACTGCATCCATGGCAGAAAAGTAAGGGTTATAAAACATCATCCTGTAAATGTGGAGGTGGCCAGAGAGGGACAAAGGAACACACTGCTTGTAAGAATACCCCTTGTAAGAACCATTTGCATTAAAACAATTGTTGAAAACAATAACATTCTGACTTGGGCAAAATAAGTGCTTCTAAAAAAAGATTGGTTTTTACCTGTCCTGATGCCATGTCTCTATTGAATTTCTCAGTAGACTTTGACACTGAAGAAAAAACAAATGGAGAAAAAAAGTCAATTTATTTGACAATTTAAATTGCACAATTTCTGCCTGAAAGGGAACTATCCTGACTGTACAGCTTCTTGATCACCTCAATAAATTGAAAATTCCTTATTAACGTGGGATAAACCCCTTGAGACGCTCGTTTCCGAGGGTGTCCCACACAACACAAATACATAACAGCACACCAGACAGAAATAGAAAAAAAACTGAGAACTTACAATAACACAACAAACAAGACACAACATTAACAAGAGTAATCAAATGTAGTTTGACAGTCTAATTTTTTTTAAATTAGAAACACTAACAATAGGGTTTTAAATAATTAAACGAGGTATTTTTTTCAAGGAATGGACAACAAACGGAGAGTAGGATAAGCGGTGTTGAAAATGGACAATAAACGATTATGAGCAGGTATTCTCGTCAAATAATTGGAGAGACACCTTCCATTCTCACGTCAAATAGTGGGAGCGACTTGTGGCTTGGCGGCTCGGTGGAGCACAGGGTAGCACGTCTGCCTCACAGTTAGGAGGGTGCGGGTTCGATTCCACCTCGGCCCTTCCCGTGTGGAGTTGGCATGTTCTCCCCGGGCCCGCGTGGCACTCCGGTTTCCTCCCACATCCCAAAAACATGCTTGGTAGGCCGATTGGGCACTCCAAATTGTCCCTAGGTGCGAGTGCAAATGGCTGTTTGTCTCTGTGTGCCCTGCGATTGGCTGGCAACCGGTTCAGAGTGTCCCCCGCCTACTGCCCGATGACGGCTGGGATAGGCTCCAGCACACCCGCGACCCCCGTGGGGACTAAGCGGTTCCGAAAATGGGTGGAGTTGTGGCTTCAAAAGAAACGAAACTTAGAGTGCGTGTACGTGTGTTTTATCTATGAAATGTTTATCTCGAGCCGGTCGAGGCAGAAAAGAGTCAAACGCGTCCACCACTTATCACCGCAGTCCAGAGACAGCGCTTTCAGGGAACGCGTTTCAAATAACACTTTACACAATCTCACATATTATTGTTAGAATCCTGCATGCATTTCTTAATTACTTAAAATAATTTAAGGGTTTCCAAACACCCTATGTTGTGATCTTATGCTAAACTGCACATAGCCTCGGAAAATCAATTAAAAAAGAGTCACCATAAAATCACATTGAGGTAAAAGTTTTGTTTTCATTGTGGCTGTCCTTACCTTGGATGCCGATGTGTTGTCCACTGATGAGTATGTGCACTGTAAAAACAGAACCAAAAGTCATTCCCCATAAATACACAGCAAGAATTGCTATAGTTCAAACGTCACAGATCAGCTGACCACGTCCTTCAAAGTAAAAGCGTCACCACTGTGTAGTACTGTAGTACTGGACTGCATCCAACCTCCAAATATGATAATAATAATAATAATAATAATAATAATAATAATAATAATAATAATAATAATAATAATAATAATAATAATAATTTTAAACACTTGCTCTTATTTTCTTTTTTTCGAAGAGAAAACAGACATGCCCATTTTAGAACGCAAATGTGCTTTTATTAAAACAAAAAACATGGATCAGAAGCTTGAATAGAAGCCTTAATTGTGCCAAGCAAACGTTTCCCACCGCATCCATTTGATTAAAATTTGAGAGAGAGAGAGAGAGAGAGAGAGAGAGAGAGAGAGAGAGAGAGAGAGAGAGAGAGAGAGAGAGAGAGAGAGAGAGAGAGAGAGAGAGAGAGAGAGAGAGAGAGCGCATTCTCACGTCAAATAGTGGGAGCGAGTTGTGGCTTCAAAAGAAACGAAACTTGCAGTGTGTGTATTACTTCGTGTGTGTGCGTGTACGTGTGTTTTATCTATTATAGGTAGGGAATCACCGCAGTCCAGGGACAGCGCTTTCAGGGAACGTAGAGTGGCGTTTCAAATAACACTTTACACAATCTCACATATTATTGTTATAATCCTGCATCCATTTCATAATCACTTAAAATAATTTAAGGGTTTCCAAACACCCTTTGTTGTGATCTTATCCTAAACTGCACATAGCCTCGGAAAATCAATTAAAAAAGAGTCACCATAAAATCATATTGAGGTAAAAGTTTCGTTTTCAATGTGGCTGTCCTTATCTTGGATGCCGGTGTGGTGTCCACTGATGAGTATGTGCACTGTAAAACAGATCCAAAAGTTATTGCCCATAAATCCACAGTAAGAATTGCTATACTCAAATGTCTGACCACGTCCTTCAAAATAAAAGCGTCACCACTGTGTAGTACTGTAGTACTGGACTGTATCCAACCTCCAAATACGAATAATAATAATATAAATAATAATAATAATAATGATAATAATAATAATAATAATAATAATAATAATAATAATAATAATAATTGTAAACACTTGCTCGAAGAGAAAGCAAACATGACCATTTTAAAACGCAAATGTGCTTTTATTAAAAGGAAAACATAGATCAGAAGCTTGAATAGAAGCCTTAATTGTGCCAAGCAAACGTTTCCCACCGCATCCATTTGTTTAAAATTTTCGAGAGAGAGAGAGAGAGAGAGAGAGAGAGAGAGAGAGAGAGAGAGAGAGAGAGAGAGAGAGAGAGAGAGAGAGAGAGAGAGAGAGAGAGAGAGAGAGAGAGAGAGAGAGAGAGAGGGGGAGGTTTTTTTTTTAAAGAAAAACACTATCGTTTTAGGACACAAGATGTCGCTAACAGTATTAGTTGATGCCATCGTTTCATTATTCTCCATCGAAGAAGGAGAAACTTCCGGCCAAGCAGCGCCCTTTCGGCGTATTCTTCCCTTTGCTGTTTGACAGAGAATACGATAAACGTGTCATAATTGCTCACATTGAGGCATCGAAGCCGCTGGCGTGTTTTTGATGTAACGCTTCAATGTAACGAGAGCAAGCGATGTCCGTGGCATTTGATGGGAGTCCGCTGAATGCGATGCAGAGCTCACACACTCACACACAGCTGCCTGTCCTGAGGTGAGTGAGTGGCGCTTGGAAGCGGCTGGGTGCCTCACCGTGCCTCAACCCCACGCAAGAATCGCTTTTAAATTTACTATCAAATCGAACCAAAACATATAAGCAAGACTTCAATTGTTCGGTAACATTTAACAGGCAACCACTAAAAGTAAGGAAACTTTGGTTGGTAGTCTTGGTTGTATTACTACACTTTTTGCATATATATCGTATACTTCTGGAAAGCTCGTTTATTTGCGTTTTAAATGATGCCATATATAATATGTGCCATCCCACAGCAGTGTGGGACCTCTGACCAAGCTTGATGAGGATGTGCATGCCTGTTGTGGATGTGTATGCTTTTACCACACGCTACTAAGTCTTGAGTTTTAAATGAATGCATTACCAGTTATGACTTGTTTCTTAAAACTTCAATCCACATTGTGCCGCTTACTGTCAACTGAAAATGACATGTTTGATGGCTCAGATAGGAACCAATCGCCGCTCACCTAATGTTCACAAGCTGAGCCGTGATTGGTGGTTACCTGGGCCCTCAACATGTGTGTTGTCATTTTCAGTCGACAGCAAGTGGGTGCAATGTGGATTGAAGTTTCAAGAAACAGGTCATAACTGGTAATGTATTAATTTAACAACTTTTAACGTTTGCAATTTGGCATTAAATTGGAATATACAGGACAGAGAAATTGGTCCCCTTAAATGTTTTTAAATCCAAACTGAAAGACATGTAAACCTTCGTTAGAAAATGTCAATACGCTCTTAAATGGCTGGCAATGAGTTTTGGTGTGGTGCGAACCAAAACAGTTATTTTATTTAGCTTTCTTGTAATGCTTTATGAAAATAATTCCAACAATCAATCACAAGATAAAATATGGTGAACTAAGAGGAGAATTAGCTGTTTGTTACTCTCTATTTTGTCGTGCTGTATATATGTAGTATGAATTCTCATGTGTCATCATTTCCCTCATCAAAATGCACCTTCATTTCTTCTAACTTCCTGCTCTATTTCTTCTTTAGTGGCCAGGAACTGTCTCAGGAGATCAAGTCATTCATCAGTGGCATTGACACAGTTCAGGGTCGTAAGCTCAGTGTTCGAGAACACGCCCGCTGCGCTGTGCGTCTGCTACGCTCCGTCCCAGCCTGTCGAGGAGCTGTGCTGGAGCATCTGAGGGGTGTCTATGACGAGCATGTCTCTGTCTTCCTGCACCACCTGGAGACCGAGGGCGTTGGCAGTTCTGGTCTCAGCTCAAATCTGGAGGACATCATTCAGGTGGGATAATCTCAAATGTTCCAACTAAGTAAAATGTCTGGCATGTGTGTTTCACCCTTAAAACTGCTAGGTTAAAAATTGGACCGGCCCAAGAAGTTGGGTCAAATTGACTCCAATCTCCTAAAGAAAACAAATTCCCCCTATGAATTACTCAACTCACACTCTGTGTAGTCAGTGGCCATTTGCACACTATCACTTGTACGCTCTAAAAATAAAGGGGTGACAGTGCATCCCTATCATCTTGATGTTTTTTGTTTTAGATCCATGTTCCTCTCATTTTTGAAAAAAATAAAGTTTTCCGAACTTGAATTTGGGTTTTGATTTGTTGCAGGAAGTTCATGGCGTACTTTCAGAGTTCATTCGCCTCAACCCGCGGGCTTGGGCCCCTCTGGTGTCCAGCTGGGCTGTGGACTTACTGGGTCAGCTCAGTAGCAAACATGCCGGTCGAAGGGTGGCCCCTCACTCCTCCAGCCTCAATGAGCTGCTTCAGCTTTGGATGTCTTGCGCAGCCACTCGCTCCCTCATGGAGGCCTACTCTCAGTGTTTAGCTGCAATGCTGGCCTGGTGCCCCGATGCCTGCGTCGATGCGCTATTAGACACCTCGGTCCAACATTCCCCGCATTTCGACTGGGTGGTGGCTCACATTGGCTCTGCCTTCCCCGGGACAATCATCAGCCGGGTCCTGGCCTGTGGACTCAAAGATTTCTGCTCCCACGGCACCAAGGACCAAGGGCTGCTGGTGAACGGGGTGGACAAAGGCAGCCGAGTGCCGAAGATCGGCTCGGTGGTGGGAATCCTGGGACATCTGGCAGCGCACCACTCTGACAGCATCAGGAAAGAGTTGCTAAGGATGTTCCAGGAGAGCCTGAGTCCTTCCAGTCCCATGTCTCCTACTTCATCCTCAACCTCCTGGGAGGGCTCTCCTCAGCTACGTCGAGCCGCCGTACCGTTTCTCCTTCAGTTGGCCGCCATGTCTCCCAACCTCTTTGGTGCCGTGTCTGCTGAGCTGGTGGATCTGCTGCGGCCACCCATCCTGCTCCAGTTGCACAGTTTGTTGCAGGGAATCCCAAGAGAAGAACTGGATAACATGCTGAGCTTAGCCGTCCACCTTATATGCCAAAGCCCATCAGGGGGTGCGCGGGTTCTTCGCTTTCTGGCAGACACGGCCACGCCGGCTTCGGTCATCATCTCTGGTCCTACGCCATCCCCTCACGAAGGTGTCAGAGAAGGTTGCGATAGCCTCCTGCAAATGCTGCTCCTGCATCTCCACAAGTTGGTGTACAACCGCTCGGACGGGGCGGACGGACATCCCCATCACTCGGCTTCCCCGCAGCCACCGATCGTCATCCCGTTCTTGGAGGAGCTGCAGACGCATGTCGGTGAGCTGTGCGCCGAGACGCTGCGACTGGAGAGGAAGCGGCACCTCTGGCTGCATCAGTTGCTTTGCCTGCTATCGGTGTATGGTGGCCCCAGCGTGGCAACCGAGGCCCTCCGTCAGCTCCTCACTCAGGCCCGCAACCCGGAGGAGTTGGCTCTCGCCTGGCAGCTTCACAACACGCTCTCGTCCTGCATGGCAGGGCTAATTCCTGCGTCCGTGGCCCATTGTGTGGCCCAGATCCACACGCACACCTTGGGACCCCGCCAGCTAAGGCAGCTGCTGCTAAACCTGGCTACAGTTATCCAGAGTCAAGATGAAGACAGAAGAGGAACACCAGATGCTCAGTCCACCATGGCTGTCCAGATGGGATCCGCAGTTTCCATGCACCTCCACGATTTCAGCCCGCTGCTCCTGCACGGCGATCCGGCCGTGTCCCACGCTGCGGTGCGGCTCCTGTCAGCCAGCCCGCTCCCTCGAGCCGCCACCCCGGCACACCTGCTCCTGCTCTCCCGTGCCGCTGTCGCTCATTTCTTCCTCGCTCTGCGGAGGCGAGGAGAAATGGGGATGGCGGGAAGGGATGGGGGGCAGGCAGCCGAGGCTGTGAGCTGTTCCGTTGCGTTGCTGTCCCGTTTTGCCGCATACTCCCCTTTTACTCTCAAGGCAGTGCTTCAGCAGTTGGTAGAGGGAGTGCTGCATAAAGGCAATGCCGGACTATTTGGAGGGCAGATTGCAGACATGTCAGGTGCTCCTGTACCATCCCAGTCGGGATCCCCTGATCTGGGAGCCTCCTTGTTGGACATCAACTGTCGGTTCGGTACGACCGTTAACTTTTCAGGAAGCGTGTGGTCTGTGTTTCACGCCGGGGTGATCGGCAAGGGATTGAAGATGCGTACTGCTTCACCTCAACCTGATCCATCTGGGGTGACCCTGGTGAGTAAAGTTACTCCTGGGGTTAAAAACTGCCCCATTTCCAACAAACTGCTCAGTTTTTACCATTTTGCCCCAACTTATTTTTCTCTTTCCATTGTAAAAGGGTTAGGGCTATATTGTCCCACTTGCACTTTAGCGTCGGGGTACCAGTCGCAGCAGAATGGTACAGTTGCTCGTGTATGGTGGATCTTAACACGCTGCTGTCAAGTGATTAGTCTAATGCAGTCATTCTTCACCTTTTTATTTTTTGCATATCCAGGAAAAAGACTTACGAATGTTTTTTTCCAACAGTGACCTGGTTTACTGTAATGATGACTTAACTATTTTCAGTTCCAGGGTGACAATAATTAAGAACCACTGGTCTCGAGAACTGTCTTAGTTGAATGTGAATTTATCCTACACACCACAGTGAGCATAAGCCTGATCAGATTTACCAATCTGAGACGTACTGCTTGGTGGAATGTGGTTCATCTGGTGCCCAAAGACTAAAAAAATGATGGCATTGAGTTGTCTTGCCTCACCTTTGTTTTCTCATTTCTTTAGAACATCCAGACATTGCTGACCGTCGTGGTCCAGTGTTGTAGCTCCTCCGGTCTCAACGGCTCAAGGCCACCGGCAGACCCTGACGAACCACCGCCCATCAATGCTGAGGCAGCCAAGGTGGTTGCTGTGACGCTGGTGGAAAATGTATGTCCGGACGTGGCCAATGGCGAGCTGTCGTGGCCTCCGGAAGAGCACGCCCGCACCACGGTGGAACGAGACATTCACATTCGCCGCTGCTTTGAGGCCCACCCTGCGCTCTTCACGCTGCTTCAGGTAGTGGCAGCAGGACGCCCGGCTCTTTGTTACTGCTCAGCTCTGCTCAGGGGCCTCTTGGCCACCCTGCTGGCACACTGGGAGGCGTCTCGCGAGGCCTCATCCACAGACTCCCCGTGGCACCTGCGGGCCTCCTGCCTCCTAGTGTTCTGCATGGGTGAGGGCCAGCTGCTGCCTCCTGTGCTGGCTAATGTCCATGAGGCTTTCTCTCACCTTGCGCCTTTTGAGGTGAGGTTGCTGCTGCTGGCAGTGTGGGAGTACGTGAGGGCCAATGGTCCCATGCCTCAGAAATTTGTCTTCAATCCAGACAAGGGTCTTTTCTGCAGAGATTTCACCCGGGACGGTGATGTGGCGCGATATGTGTCACCGATTCACAGTGTCTTGCATAAGAACATTGACAGACTGGGACACCTCTGCTGGAGGTTTCAACTCTGAGAGAAACATTGGGATATCCATAAAGGGAGGAAAATAAATGTAACATTGCTCTACGAATGGACTTCAGTTCTCCTGTCATTGGAATTTACTTTCTTACGTGTAGCTGTGTGCATGTATTCATATCTTTTGTATTAGATTTTTAGACTTTATACTTTTCTAATGGGTTCTCTCTGTGATAAAAGTGTACTGAAGATTGACTCACCTGCACTTAATCCAACAAAACCGAGCAATTGTATATTTCATTCTGATTCAGGAACTCAAATCTCTCATTTTTACTGTAGCTCATCAGTATAAATTGAACATTGATCATTCTTTCACACTTGGCCTACATGCTTTAAAAGGTTCAAATTGCAAACTGGGGTTTGTACCACTTGCAAAAAAAATCGCATAGCTGTCAGATGCGCCTTGAATTCAATATTTTGCTACTTCAACAACCATAATTTGATTGTGATCCTATTTTTTCTTGAGAATCAGACAAAAAAACTTCCAGAAAGATGTGAATACGTTTTTTTTTTTTTAAATAAAGCTTTCCAAACCTTTGTATAAACAAAATATTGCATGATCATTTAATTTAATCTAGTTTTGCAGGGGTTTTACTTGAGAATCAAGTGAACCAACCAACCATTACAGAATTCAGGCACCGTGTGTTTAAAATGTGTGTTTTCATGCCTGCTTGTGTCAAGTGTGCACAACTGGGATCCAAAAGTGTTCAGTTCAATGTGGCAATATAGAATACTCATACATTTGATACTGTTAGTTGAAAATATGGGACATTGTTCTTTTGTGTGAAACTTCAAGGTGAACTGAAAATGGACTATAACCTTTATGGGTTAACTGAATTTGACCTTTAATCCTTTGAATGCACTGTTCAGTGTTTCAGTACTTTTGCTCAACTTGATGTTCTCTATTGAGTACCTGAAGGCAAAATTCACGTTTATGAATTAATTAACCAATACATGTCCAGTCCAATTTGAATTGGTCTTTACATTTTGACATCATGTGCTGACACCTTGGAAGACACCTACCAAGTGAAAAGCTCACAAGGCTTGACCTCAGAGCCCTACTGGGTTCATATTCAGAATGGAAATTAAAATGATTTTAAGCAAGTAAACTACAACAATAACAAATGAAAACTTTGATTCTATCTTTATATTTTCTTTATTCGAAAAGCCCCATTTGCATTTACAAGACATTATACTCTTATATTCACCGAATATAAATGCTGTGGCTAGTCGAAAAGCTTATAAATGCCCTAGCTCAGACATGGGCAAACTACGGCCCGCGGGCCACATCCGGCCCACGGGGCCGTTTAATCCGGCCCGCCAAAACTGATTAAATTGTATTATTAATTTTCTGGGGGGTCATTTTCCCTGCAATTACTGTTTCCCCAGTAGACGGGGGAGCGCCCGCCCGCGCATTTACTCCAGGGAGCCGTGTCAGAAAGCTCGGTGCAAACTCACAAGTGCGTGTGCGTACTCAGTCGTACGGACGCGGCGCACTACTAGCTCTATTTCATCTATCGGTGCCGAATTTCGAGCGTAGGCTCTGACGTCAGTATTCTCGTAATTCGCGCACTGAGTTTTCAGATAAAGTTTTACGCTAATGCCACCCACAAACCTTCCCCTGGAATCCTTCCATTAAAATGAATGGCCCGAAGAAAAGAAAGGTGGACACTGAGTGCCGAATGTTAAAAAAGAGTGGACAATTTGGCTCGACCTACGTGTGTGAGAAGACGCTCAGCCACAGGAACGTCAACAAAGCCTGTCACAGATCTAGGTTAACGGACCGCGACTCTATCCTAAAAATTACCACAACAAATTTTACTCCTGACTATGATGCATTTGCAAAAAAGCGAAACCAACAATACTGTTGATTTCTTTATTACTTTATTTAGATGTAATCTTTCACTGATTCTTCAAGATGATGTATTTGGTCAGAATGTTTGCCGTTGGATGTGATTTCGCCTCATTAGATAAACATATTTCATAAATCTGACCTGCAGGCGCTGAAGTGATGGAAAATGTTATTCATCATAACTGTCGTATTTCATAAGAATCACTGATAGTAGTTTTTTGGTGAAATGTTTTTTTAATGCTGTTAATAAATGTATTTGTTTTCAAAAAGTTTTTTAATATCCATGCTTTAGTATCTACTTAAAGTAAAAACGTTTTATGCAATGACCTTTACATGTCATTTATATTACTTCACACAAACACTAAATCCATCTGCTCCTGGTTCGGCCCCCCGGTCAAAATTTAGAACCCAATTCGGCCCGCAAGTCAGAAAGTTTGCCCACCCCTGCCCTAGCTCCACTCACCATCTCAATTACCCCGGAAGAGTATCACAATATTAATCCGCGGCAATAACCACAAAATATTACATTTGAGTCACATGCAATGATATGAGGAAACAAGAAAAGACTAACAACTAAGGTCAAATGTCAGTCATGTGACAGAGCCCTCTGCCACTACTGTGACTTTAAAAAGAATTAAATCAAAGGCAACTATTGTTCACGCATGGAATTTGGCGATGACGTGTCGATGCCTGAGAGGATACACGGCGTCCAAATCCACATTAATCTAATCTCACGCGAAAAAACGGAATCTCCCGGGTATGTGACTACCTGAAATGACCGCAAATTAGTATCGCTACAAATTAAAGAAGCCGTTTTGTTGCCGTTTGTAATTCTCATTGTCATAATATATTTACACGTGAATGTTTTGGACAGTGAATGATTATCATCCACGACTAAGAGGCGGAGTTGACCGGGGGCATAATCAAGATGGCCGCCTTCGCCGAAAGGTAAGACTAACGGTCGCGCTTTATCTTTTATGTATCTTGTTTTGATACATTGTGCTTTCACCCTTATCAAGCCGGGTGGAGTTGTAGTTGGAGAAGAAGAAGTTGTATTAATGTCTGCCCATTTACAGACCATGAGAGATTCCCTCCCTTGCGGTCGAGAACCTCGCAATTGAATAAACGTCTCATCCGTCAACCTGTGCCTTTGCTAGGAAGCTTGCTAACCAGTTAGCTCGACAAAACGGACACAGTTAATAGGGCGATAGAGTCAGGCGGTCTTCCAGTACGTATACTTTGTCTTTTTGTTTAATTAGTCTCATTTTGTGTGTGTGATCGTTTTAATAGTTTCAAATAAGTTAGAAGAATGTCAGCTAGCATTAGCCATTGCTCTAGCTCTCTTGGTAGAATTAAAACCGATGAAGCGCCCCTGATTCAGTGGCTGGTAAAACTGATTAATTGATTTCTTAACTTTATGGATGCAGGTTAAGGGGTTTATTTCGAAATTGACTTTAGAATGCGATCTCATTTGAAATCGTAGTCAAATCGTGTAGCAGGGATGTCTGTCGGCTATCAGGACAATCTACCACCCCACACCCTGAGAGAATAAAAGCCAATGTAATGCATTTAATGAGAACCTTTTATGTGTTTAATATTTGTCAGCGAAACTTCCCGAAGTGTTTTACATAGTTAGAATACAGCGGCTAGTTCATTTTTCTAATGCAAAATTACGACATTCTACTGTTGTTACAAGAAAGCGCCTTCGTTCGTTCATTCATTCTCCGAACCGCTTATCCTACGAATCGGGGGAGGGGGTTGCGCAATTTAGGGCTAACGGACCACAAGGTTCTGTCACGGGTCACCAACCTCCTTCCTGGGTACTTATTAATGTATAGGGCTACCAGTTTGACGCACACTTCTAAAATAAATTGCTCAAACACTTATCTTATGAATAATGACATACATCGATGTGAAAATCATGATGATTTCTCAATAATTTCCTACAATATTTTAACAAGGTAGGAAACAGAAAAAAAGAATCAACATGCATTACTTTATTCCTACAATCGTAGTCCCAGCGGACACAAGCTAGGTGCTTTGTTCATCAATAAGGGAAACTTAACACCACTAATATTAAAGACGAGATAGATATTGAGCATGGTACCTATGCAACTCCTTCTGTATTAGGATGCTCTGCTGTAGATGTTGTGGATTGTCAGTAATAGACAGTGTCTTGTTTAATATTCTTTTAGGGATCAAAAGTTAGACTTTGGAAGACTGCAATTACCTAACCGGTCATAAAATGACACCATATCTACAAAATATAGGGGAGCCTGACCATTGAGTGCTCTGTGAGTTACTGAACATTTTTCCTGTGACTAAACCTTCATTTGGGATCTAGACAATGCAGCAGCAGCATTCTGACCGAGTGTCCATACTTGTGGCCTCGTAGGCCAGTAAGCTGACTTACTCTGCCACCGTAACAGATTTTAGAGCTTAATCCATCTGGAGCTTCCTTTATCTTGATTCGCAATCCATCTGGAGCTTCCTTTTTCTTAATTCACTTTGTAGGATGGCACCTATCTTGGCGCTCTGGCTTGCTGTATTTCTCAGTGGGGCACTGGCTGTGGAGAGAGCCAACTTCAAAACCTGTGACCAGAGTGCCTTCTGCAAGTGAGTGAACACATCGAATAGGATTCTGGAATCATACGCTCACCGTGTTTAATTACATGTCCCTTGTTTTGTGTAACACTTCTTTCTAATGTTATTAACAGACGTCAGCGAGCATTGAACCCTGGCGAGTCGCCCTATCGAGCCCTACTAGAGACTATGGAGCTAACCAACACTAGACTTACCCTGCAGCTCAAGAATGACAAGAACAAGGTACGGCACCCACAATACGGTGATCCAGCCGAAGGACACCAGGCCATTATAGTAGACAACCATACACTCCAGAATCAAATCTAAATTTAAGAACTTTCCATAAATTATACCCTTGTGAGAAAATAATGCTGAGTTGTATGTACTCATCTCCCAATGGTTCCTATTGTAGTTGAAGTTTGAATTGCCATGCATCATACTAAAATCGTGGTTTTTTGATCATCCATTTAATTAATGCGATGGGGGCATATTAATAGAAACATCTCTAAGTATGAGTTATGTTGCTTTAAACTTCAGTGATTAAAAATCAATGATATGTAAACATGTGGGCTGTATTTCTTAAGCACCGATTTTATCTAGATAATAGAAATGGATAAATGACAAGCAATCAAAAGGAAGCAGCCACTGGAATTGTAGCATCTGCAATGTTCATTTGAATTTGATTAATTGTTCAGCACTAATCAACACTACTAAAATAATGCACATTTCATCATGTCTAAAAAGACATTAGTTTGCATCTCTAAATCTCCTGGAAGCACACACTGTAAAAATTCGACATCTATTTGGGCTTATCTGCTAATCCGAAAGAAATTTCAACATGAATATGATTATTAGAGCATTCCCATTCTCTTTCCTCCTGCGTTGTAGGTGCGTCTGCTCCTGGAGCTCTATCGTCTCCAGGGAAACATAACGAGGGTGAAGATTAATGAGCTGAAGCCGCTGAAGCCTCGTTATGAGGTCCCCGACGTGCTCATCAGAGAGCCGCCTACAGAGCCGTAAGTGTCTCGTGCTGCGGTTGCCTCCTGCGAGGAGGGGGAGCTTTTGGTACGTAGCTGATATGTATAATGATGATTCTGCAGCAATCAATGAAAGCGGTGCAAGGTTGAGATCATTTTTTTTTCACTTTAGGAATATTTCTATTTAGTTCTTGATTTCAGATTTATTGATCCCAACTATATCCTCTAAACTTAATATCTGCATTGTTCTCTTGTCCCCCCCAGCCTGTCTCTTTTGTCTCAGGACAAGAATGGAGTGGTTCTGTCACTGGGGGCGGAGTCTCAAAGGGTCATTGTCAGTGCACAGCCTTTCCGATTGGACATTATGGAGGGGCGAGATGTGCTGCTTTCGCTAAACTCGCGTGGCCTTCTGGCCTTTGAGCACTTACGGCTACGCAAGGACACGTGAGAGACCACGCTTACTCGCACGCTTTCACAAATGCCTGTCCGACACAAACACCTCACTTATTGGTTTTTGACTACATTCGTGTTCATTTGAAAATTGTCTGACTCGTTCTGTCCTCTTCTCCTTATCGCCCTAGTTTCTCCTATTTAATAACAAGAACATTGGCTAGTGTGTGGAATAATGTCAAGGGTGTATTCTCTAGGTAAACAAAATGCTCTGTATTATACTACTTGTACTAATTTGTAAATAGTATCATACTCATGGAGTCTATAAACCAAAGTCTAATTTTACCCCGCAAATTAGCAAGGAAACGGGAAGGTGTGAACGTTGTGCTTTTGATGGATGCTGTTGATTGTGTCTCTGCAAGTGAAATGCATTTCCTGGTGATAGATACTATACAAGTAAAAGACCGTTTACCATCTTACGCAGGGTTTCCAATCGTTATGCAAATAACATACAAGTATTTCGCAAACTTGTAGTCCATGCAAATGTCACTCAGCATTATTTTCAAGTCAACTGTTCAAGAATAATTTGAATATTTTTACTATTTTAAATACATAATATATTATATTCATCCATTATCTGTACCGTTTGTTCCCACGAGGATCGCGGGCGTGCTGGAGCCTATCCCAGCAGTCATCGGGCAGTAGGTGGGGGACACCCTGACCTGGTTTCCAGCCAATCGCAGGGCACACCGAGGCGAACAGCCCTCCGCACATGCACTCACACCTAACATATAATATGTTTAATTTTGTTTTCAAAACTGAAAGCAGTTTTGGTTTAAAAGCATTGTTCCAAACTATCCACACCAGTGTTTGAACAGACTGTTTTTTTGTTTTGTTTTTTATATAAAAAAAATACTGTTATCATGAAGAGGTTTGTTTAAATGCATCCAAATTGTTTTTTAACAATCAATGAATTGAAAATTATGCTGAGGTCCATTTGCATAAACTACAAAAATTATATATAATAATTTGGAACATGATGTATATCTTAAAATAAATGAAGAGCATCCTGATCATTAATTAATTTTGGATGGTGTCATTTAGGCCGGTGTTGTTCAATAATTTAATTTGACACAAAAAACTAAACTTGCATGAGCTTGTTTGCTTTTGTGACTAGCCAGTTACTTATAATGAATTTTCCACAGTTTTTTTTTTTGTTCAGCAAACAAACAAAAAATGCATCGTATAGAAAAAAAACATACACAGTCAGCGAGGACTGAGTCGCTGACTGGTCTCATACCCTCAGCCTATTGCGTGTAATCAAATGATGATTAAGCCAAGCAGCTTTAAAAAGTTGTCACTGTAGGAGAGGTAATAACAACAAAACATCACTACCTGTGGAAACTTGACATTCAACCTCAAGCAAAGTGGATTCTATTGTCCTTGATTTGTAAAGGACATCCAAAATGCACGAATCTCGGCTTACGCATGAAGTCAACCCCATTCGTTTCATATATCTCAATCAGTGCGGAATTTGAGCTGGAGACGCTGGTAAACAAAGTCGAGGCCCAAAAACTGTCTGCCAAAGTCAGCATCTTCTAATAGCAGCAACGGTGGCCCAGACATTTAGCTCACCGGTCAGCGAGCGCTTTGTGCTGCCAAACCAGATGTGGTGGTTGTGTGTCTTTGATCTCCCAAGTTGGATGGCCCAGCACTTGTAGAATAGACTTCATTTCCCACAATGACTTGATAAAATGTGTAAGATATAAGGAAGAGATCGCATGGTTTCCTGAGGTCCTATTAGACAACTTGTGGTGACTGTGGTGGCAGCTGTTATCCCCTGTGTTTGATCAATTTTCCCAAAGTTAATTGCACTGTACATCCTTAAAATAATGTCCTTTCCAAAGTGACATACCTCTACGTCTCCTTTTGCCATATTCCCCTCTATGCTGTTGCATCTTGTGCCATGGAGCAGACAGACAGACCAAGAGCCTGAGGATGCAGAGCTGGACGATGAGGTGCTTCACACAAATCCAGTCTCTCCTACAATTTCATCTGGGGGGGAAAAAAATCTTCTCTAAAATGATGTTACTTCTTTCCTCTCTTTCTTTGCAGGCTATATTGAATGAAAAGGTTGAAGACGGCATGTGGGAAGAAACATTTAAATCATTTACAGACACAAAACCTAATGGTAAATTTCAATTTGTAATAGTGGGTCTTAGCACTATCCACATACACAAAACCGAAGTGCTTAAAAAAAAAAAAAAGAAGCTGATCCTTTAATTTAACAAATAAGCTTTTGTGGTTGAATTTATTTCAGTTGGACTGTTAGGCTCTGCAAAAGAAGGAAGGTCATCCAGTATTTGGAAATTGTAGTTTATCACACAATACTTTAATTTTGTGCTTAAAAAATACTCCATTAGAAAAACACCAAATGCTAAAATAAAATGAAGCATTCTCCCAAAACCGAATAAACTCACTTTAACAAATGAATACTGAATAATGAATACTAGCTATAGTAAGTTTTTGTTTAGTGTTGACCCTGTTAAATCATTCTCCTTTTGTTGTGCACTCACATTACAGGTCCAACTGCTATCGGTTTAGACTTTTCATTGCCAGGGGTGGAACACGTCTATGGCATTCCAGAACATGCAGACAACCTCAGACTTAAAACTACAGAGTGAGTTGCAAACACAATGGTTGTGATGACGACTATGCATGGAATGGTTGAAACGATGCTTATTTTACGATGCTTCCTGCTAAATATAATTTGCCTGTCTCCACCTCTCAGTAATGGAGATCCATATCGGCTCTATAATTTGGACGTGTTCCAATATGAACTGGATAATCCTATGGCACTTTATGGGTCCGTGCCTGTTATGTTGGCCCACAACATCCAGCGGACCACAGGAATATTTTGGCTCAATGCTGCTGAGACTTGGGTTGACATTAGCTCCAACACCGCAGGGAAGGTTTGTGCCTCCGCCCATGCCTGAAGGCTTTCATAATACGATACGTGTACGTGAGTGTTGATGAGCTTGGTGCCAGTTTAGCCTGCCTCATTTCTGTGGTTGTCCTCAGACTGTGTTTGGAAAAATGCTGGATTACGTGCAAGGCTCCAGTGAGACCCCACAGACGGACGTGCATTGGTTCTCTGAAAGCGGCATCATTGATGTCTTCATAATGCTCGGCCCAACACCAAAAGATGTCTTCTCACAATACGCCTCCCTGACTGGTAAGATTATTATGTGAACTGTCTGTCATGCTATGATCATTCACCCAGTGTATTTCATTTCATAATCTTACAAATTTGTACTATTACCACTTATTCACTTCATTTTCCTCCCGGGATGAATACAATGAATGACTACTCAATGTGTTATAACGTTGGTCAGGCACCCAGGCCTTCCCTCCTCTGGCCGCACTGGCCTACCACCAGTGCCGCTGGAACTACAACGATCAGGAAGACGTAGCATTGGTGGATGCAGGCTTTGACGAGCATGACATTCCCTATGATTTCATTTGGCTCGATATTGAGCACACAGATGGGAAACGTTACTTTACCTGGGATACCAATAAGTTTCCCACACCCAAGGAAATGCTTCAACGACTCATGGATAAAAAGCGCAAGGTACGAATTTTTCGCCACGAAAACATCACAGGAGCTCATGTTGAAGTTTGTAAATGAATGTGTTTTTGGTGAACTCCTGTTTATCGAGACCGACCTGCCATGGTGATATGTGATTTACTGAGACCATGAAAAGAAAATGGCACACTTATTAAAATGTATGTCAAACACATTGTGTTTATTTATGACCACAAGCAAAAAAGAAATTGGTGCAATAGCAGGGGCACAACTAACTGATTTTAGCAAGTCGTCTCAAGGTACTATCAATTCCATACTAATTTTGCCAAATATTAATTTCCCTCTCTTTGTGTAATAGATGGTAACCATTGTAGACCCTCATATCAAAGTGGACAGCAGCTACAAGATCCATAATGAAATCAAGTCTCTAGGTTTCTACACAAAGAATAAAGATGGCGCCGACTATGAGGGCTGGTGTTGGCCTGGTAAGTAAGAATAATAAAATTGTATGAAATTGGACTGTTGGTACACCAGATGTTTGATGATGCATCCTTGACCAAATAAGCATGCCCCATTTACTTTGGACTTGAATGATTTTGTTTAGGCAGTGCCGGTTATCCAGATTTTAGCCGTGAAGACATGAGGGCTTGGTGGGCCAGCATGTTTGCCTACGACCAGTATGAGGTGAGACCCGTGGCAGCTAATGTGAAGTGGAACACACGAGGCAGTATAATACAGACAAATGAAGGCTTTCAGAACTAAATGGCACAGTAAAACTATATGTTTTACTGTTTTACTTGAAGGTTTCTAACACTGACATTGGTATCATTACTTAGCCTTTCAATGGCATTTTTCATTGTGTGTTAGCATTAGCATAGAGGTGCAGCGGTAATAGTAGCAGTAGTACCAGTACCACTCTACATTTAATATCACGGTTTCAGTGAGCCCGTTTTCACAGACACCTCTGTGTCCAGGGCACAATGGAAAACTTGTATACGTGGAACGACATGAATGAGCCTTCAATATTCAACGGGCCTGAGATCACCATGCACAAGGACTCAAAGCATGGAGAGTGGGAGCACCGTGACCTGCACAACCTTTATGGCTTCTATGTGGTAAGCAGCGTTGACTTTCAGACGATCCTTAGAGAACATCATCTTAGCAAGCTCATCGCTTGTGATTGAAAATTTGCATGTGTCTTTTGTGCAGTTGTTCTGATTGTCATATTTGTTGCAGCAAAGGGCCACAGCGGAGGGTCTGATCCAGAGATCAGGAGGGGTCGAAAGACCTTTTGTCTTGAGTAGAGCCTTTTTTGCTGGGTCACAGCGCTATGGTGAGCCTTTGTCTGTTTTCATTGCCCTTCACTAAACCTTCGAGTACTGTTTATTGAGGCAACAGTAGTGAATTATTTCAAGAGTGTTTTTGTATCTCTAGGTGCTGTATGGACTGGCGATAATGCTGCTGAGTGGGGTCACCTAAAAATGACCATCCCCATGTGTCTGAGTATTGGTCTAGTAGGAATATCTTTTTGTGGCGGTAAGTGACACTCTCCCAAGTTATCTTTGAAAAGTATGTGATCTCAAAAAGGTGCTGAAATAGTCACTGGCAGTTTTAACACGGTCATGCCCTGTAGTAATGCTGTAACTAAGTACATCAGTAACTACCGTAATTTTCGGACTATAAGTCGCTCCAGAGTATAAGTCACACCAGCCATAAAATGCACAATACAGTGAAAAAAAACATATACTATAAGTCGCACCAGAGTATAAGTCGCACTTTTGGGGCAAATTTATTTGTCAAAATCCAACACCAAGAACAGACATGAACCAGCAACAACAGGCTAAACGATACGGTATGCTAACGTGACATAGACAAACGAGGAGCTGGGAACGGGCCTGAGTAACATTGAGAGTTATTCAAATAAGTATTACATAAATAACACGTTTATCAAACCATCGGTGTCACTCCAAATTATTAAATCCATCAATCGTCCTTTATGTAAACAATGACGTGTATGCGCCGCATATGCGCCGCTGACGTCGGACTCGTAAGTTGCATTTCTAATTATTCCACAGACCCATATAACAATATATAAAGTATATTTCAAATAACTATCGTATAACAACAATATTATCAAACCATCTGTGTCACTCCTAATCATTAAACCTCGTCCTTTGTCAACAACGCCACGCGCACGCGCCGCACAGCTCTAGTATATAACTATATTGTAGCGTTAACAAAGTACCAGGAAAGACGTGGGTTTGGTAAACAGCTCTTTATTTAACAAAACAAGAGTTCAACGAGCCAACAACTACTGAACTGTAACGATAAAAACAGTTGCTACACAAAATAAAATATATCAAATAACTATAACATAAATACGTTTTTCAAACCTTGTTGACACAAGGTTGTGTCAATTTGGAGTGACCTCCAAATCATTAAATCCTTCAAACGTGGGGCCCTTCGTCATCTTCGTCATCCCGTGATAGAATCCTTTGTCCTTATGTAAACAACCACCGTGCTGCTCAAATGACAGTAATCCCTTGCTACATCGCGGTTCGTTTATCGCGGTTTCACTACATCACGGATTTTTGAATTTTCAAAATTTGCAAAAAAATTCACATATAAGTCACTCCTGAGTATAAGTCGCCCTCCCACCCAAATTATGAAGAAAAAAACGCGACTTTTAGTCCGAAAATTACGGTAAGAAAGAAAATAAGCTACAGTCCCAAATGACTAGTCAACCTTCCGTCATCTTTACAGTAATGCAATTACATTTAAAGTAAACCCTGAATGCTAATGTATGGAATTAATTGACAAAGATGAAAAATAAGGACTTTTTTGCCTTAATTATAGTTATATGAATATAGTTTCACTCGGTTATCATTTTTATTTCATGAATAAAAATGTTTTTCAAATTTTCTCTTCGTTATTTCATTAAATTTCATTAACTATAATACCATTGGAACTGATGTACCTTTACATATGAGGGCCAAAAGGTCATAATACCCTTTTTTGTTTCCACTTTATGTAAACAGCCAAAATTAGAATTACAAGCAAATGACGCTCGCAAGTAGCATTGCGGCAACATTAGCACTGAATTAATTGTAGTTGACAGCCAACTAGATTTGCAGTCAGTCACGGCGCCACGCCTCTTCAAACTCACATAAATACTACTGTGTGTGTGGTGCTACCTTTGGCTTGATTATATTTTAATTTTACTCTATGGTGGTGTTTTTCTTGTGAAAATGTCACAACAAACCTTGGTTTTTGGTGTCTGCAACAAATTCTCAAGATCCTCAATTATCTTTCCTTATCTTGCCCTGTAGCTGATGTCGGGGGTTTCTTCAAGTCTCCCAGCTCAGAGCTGCTGGTGCGTTGGTACCAGACAGGAGCCTACCAGCCGTTCTTCAGGGCCCACGCCCATCTGGACACTCCCCGTCGTGAACCATGGCTTTTCGGCCCAGAGAACACTGCTCTGATCCGAGAGGCTGTGCGCCAACGCTACAGCCTGCTGCCATACTGGTACCAGCAGTTCTACCACACGTATCTCACTGGGCATCCAGTCATGAGGTGAGCATTTAGTAGACACTTGAATACATTTTAATTGAGTCATGGTTTGCTTTGGATGTTTTTAATACTTGTGATCTCAATCATTTTTTTTGTCCATCAAATGGCTGATGAAACTAATGTCCTACTGTTTACTAGGTTTAGAAACTACAGTGACATTCTTCTCTTTTTTTTTTTTTTTTTTTTTTTTTTTGTAGGCCGCTGTGGGTAGAATATCCTCAGGATCCTGCTACTTATGCTCTGGATGATGAGTTTTTGATTGGTGAGACCAAATGTCGAAAATTAATTCAGATTATTATACTTGTGAATAATTTTACTGCAGCATTCGAGTTTTGTTTTAACAAGTAACACGGTTGTCGTAATGTTGCTACTGAATAAGTCAATCTTTTGCAACTGTTTTAAACACTTTCTATTTTGCCATAGGTCGAGACTTGTTGGTGCACCCTGTCACTGAGGAGGGAGCCACTGGAGTAACTGCTTACCTGCCAGGAAAGGAGGAGGTACAGAAATAAAGTTTTTATGCCATGTCTGTTGACTTTGTGGTGTCGGACATCTTACCTCTTCTGTTCTACTGTCAGGTCTGGTTTGATGTCCACACCTTCCAGAAGCACAATGGCGGCCAGAACCTTTACATTCCTGTCACCATGAGCTCTGTAAGACTCTAATCTCACACATCTTCTGTGATCGCCTCTTTTATCTGTGCATTTTATTCCTGCAGTCATAACTCACTAATTGTGTTTTGTCTTTTCATGTCAGATCCCAGTTTTCCAGCGCGGTGGCTCCATTATTCCCAGAAAGCTTCGAGTGCGTAGATCTTCCACCTGTATGGAGCAAGACCCATACACCGTGTACGTAGCCCTTGGTCGTCAGGTACGTCAAATCATTAAAGCAACATGTTGCAGGTTGTCATTTCATGTTCAAAGACGTGTCAAAATTTTCACAGAGAGCTGCAGAGGGAGAGCTCTACATCGATGATGGACACACTTTCAGCTTTGAGAAGAAGGAGTTCATTCACAGGAGGCTGTCATTTGCCAACAACAACCTCTCCTCTGTGTGAGTTTCAATGAGCAGAAATTATTTTCTTTTAAGTATAAGAAGACCTATCTCTTAGTTTAAAGAATATTTAGTGCCCCTTGAAATTTTTTTGTAGAGTCCACAAGATGGTGGCAAAAAAAAAAAAAATGTTTTCTAAGTTAAGCTCCTCAACTCACTTTAACACAGTTCCTTGGCACCAAGATGCCACAAGATGGTGATAAAGCACTACTCCCCCCTCCCAAAATGAAGCTCATCACACATCAACATAGGTCCTATGTAGAAAGATGCCAGGAGATGCTGCAAAAATAGCTGAATACTGTAGGTGTGTTTTTCAATGAGTAATTGATAGGTTGTAAGTAATATCTGCAAACAGTGACTATGGTTTTGGAATACTGCTGTTGGTAAATATTTTAAATGAAATTGTAATGCCCCTCAGAAACCTTGCTCCAGAGGCCCATTTCTCAACCAGTTCCATTATTGAACGCATCGTTATACTGGGGGGTAGTAAGCCCACCAAGGCTACCTTAAAGACAGCTGGTGAGTCCTTTTTTCATTTGTTTTCACTTGCTATTTGCATCAGTCTTTTTTTACGTTGCTTTCATTTCTTTTGGCCTTTCATAGATGGTCAGAGGAGCCAGCTTGAGTTTGACTTCGATGCTTCTACGTCAGTATTGACGCTCCGCAAGCCCGGTGTGAATGCAGGCACTGATTGGACTGTGGTGCTACAGTAACTGTTGAGAGAGTAGACGAGGAGCAGGAGGAAATAGTAACTGAATATAAGAGAAAAGATCAACAAGATTCCCCACTTGAACTTGAACACAATGCAACACACACACACACACCAACCCTACACTTTTATCTGAAGTGCACGTCGATATACTCGTGCCCCCTTTTTTGTGTAATGTTATGTAACTTATAAAAAGTGATGTCATTAATCATTAACAAATCAAATCATACTCGGCTGAGCCTCTGAAGTACAAATATACTGGTAAATGTCATAGCAAATGCTCTGTCTGATGGTGTATTACAGATTGATTTTCACCCAATGCATATTTTGATTTTTAGGTTTTGCAATATGAAGAAAACAACTGACCTTGCTTCACACGTTTTCAGTTTACAATTGGCATTTACAACCTCATTATAAATTAGTGACAGATGAAGTTGTCTGTAAAGAAGTATTTGCTTTGGTAAGGGATCGTGGCGATCAACTGCTTTCCAAAATGTTTATCTTTTGATCAACACTCTTCACAATAGAAATGCTATTGGCTACTGAACCACTGACCTCTATGGGTTATCCTGTTGACAAGTTTTCCTTCCTTTTGTAATTGTTTGCATTTCCATTTCTTTGTTTACTATTAATTTTAATGCACTTGTGACAACCCAAGTATTGTTTAGATTTCTGTCTTGAATTCAACATTTCCAGATTTTATGGGTCTCAATTATCTTAAATATAAATCTGAAAGGCATACCCCTTTGTTTTCGGAGTTAAACCTTCGAATGGAAGCATGTCAGCTGCACTGCACAAATCTAAATCGTCATTGGGAGTCTGATTTTGTCCTGTTCTTTCAAATTGTGTCAGTCTGCTTTTCTATTGTTTTTATGATTGTAAATGTTACTGCATTTTTTTTCAACTTGATACAGTGGAAATAGAAGTGAAGAAGCAGACTATCGGTCAGAGTTGTCAGATATACTTTAAAAGATGTGACCAAGTGAAAATAAAGACCAATTGTTATAAGAAGACCCTCTTTGTTTTGTGTATTCATGTATCAGCTTTTTATTTTTTGAATTGTTACTTGTCTGGCCCTGAAAGCAAATGCATGAATACAACAAATTGTACACTAACCATCTAATGTGATGTATATAAGTAGGGTGACCAGACGTCCTCTTTTCACCGGACATGTCCTACTTTCCAGCCCCAAAATCTGTCCGGGATTTTGTTCGACTTCCTCACATGTACAGTACATAGTCAATAGAATTGCCACTACGTTCCATTTGGCTCTATTCCAGGTTTCTCTGTAATCGTTCGCAAATAAGTCACGCCCTTCCCTTCAAATCTAGCCACCTTGCTGATTGTGTGAGTGCATGAGGAGGAAGTAGGCGAGTGCTTGCCAGCGAGTGGAGACAATGCCGAAACAAAAATGCATCTTTACGGAGGAATTTAAAAAAAAATAAAAAATTGCGTGCTTTCGCCAGGGTCGTGATGCATATGAAGCTGAGTGCCCAACGTGTAAGGCAGGCACAATCACTAAAAGAACTGTCTATCAACGTTTACTTTTTCAGTATTTTGTTTATGCTTCCTTCTTCGTTTGACCGAAATGTTCTTCACAATTTAAAAAAAAAAAAAGTCATATTAATGGCGCACTTGATGACGTCAATAAAGTAACTACTTCTGGCGCCGTTTTGTGACGTATAGTGAGGCTTCCCATCATGGCGACGGACGGCGTTACGAGCGAAAATAGGGAGCTTGGAGAGCCTTCAGGTACTTTGAACTAAGTTGAATAAGGTCAAAGTAATGTTACGTGTCGGACGTAGGTTTAGAGTGGTGGTTCATTCTGCATGAGTACAAGATAAACGTCCCAGTAAGATGTGTGCACGGTTTGGGGGCAACCGTGTCGCGCAAAACCACTTGTCAAGCGTGCTTCATCCACTTTTCGCTACGTTGTTCATGAATTCTTAATAATAGTTTCAAGTAAGGGCCTGAATAAGAGGTCTACTTCGCTCTGAATGCAGCTATCTATCGAGGGGGGGGGGGGGGGGGGTGCCAAATGGGGATACAGTCCACCTTATCCCCCACGCAGCCTTTGCGTAAAATGTGGGTGGGACTTCCGATATAGTGAAACTAGCGTTTAATTTAAATGCAACCATTAGTACGATTGCACTTTCTGTCACAGTCACAGACTAACAATATGGGAACGCCGGTTGTTGCAGTTTAAAAGAGCAAACATTTCAATCTCGCTTTTTGCTAATGTAGCGGGGTAGGATGCTGACGTTTTTAGTTATGCATAGGAAGTTAGAAAATGTTATCAATGTAAATTAACATTGATCTAATGGCAGGCATAAAAGTTAATTATTAAAGAGATGTTTTATGAATATGCTCTTTTCTAGCCATGGAGGCTGCCGAGGTTCCCACGTTACCTCTTCCAGAGATGTCAGACGAGAATGGCTTCACAAACTCGGCCTCTGAGGCAGACACAGACACTGCTTCCTTCTCACTGCCTCCAGCCACAAAGGATGAGGAAGTTGATATGCCAGCAGACTTTGAACATCTCTGGAATACCGCACATGACAACTCTCAAGACTTCACCAGTTGGACTGACTTGTTGCAATACTGTGAGCAAGAGGTGAGAGCTTGATGTTTATGAAGGAAAAAAAGAAAACATGTTTGATAAATACCAGATTAGGCCTCACAGATCTTGGTTCATGAAGAGGGGTTCTCCGTCATGTAACATCAACACATCGTTCCTGTCAGGGCCACATTGCAGCATCACAGAGAGCCCTGATGGCCTTCCTCGGCCGTTATCCACTCTGCTATGGTTATTGGAAAAAATTTGCTGATTTGGAGCGTCGTGCGGGTAACAACGACAAAGCAGCAGAGGTAAAGAAATTTATAAAAAAATCACCTTTGAAGCCAACTTATCTGTCTTGTACTTTATTGGTTTTCAGAGCCTATGGTGCTAATCGGGTATTTTGTGTTAGGTGTGTGTTCAGGGTCTTCAGGCAATCCCTCTGAGTGTCGATCTGTGGATCCACTACATCAATCTACTTTTGGGAACACTGGACATGAACCAGCCAGAGTCGCCCAAGCGCATTCGCAGGTACACACACTGGACTGTATTTTCTGTTATCGCTAGTTGGTTCGTTCATTTATTGAAATGCTGAGTCCAGAGTGCCTATTAGGTTAGGGGTTATGGCTTTTACCAGGGGTCAGGACTTTTTTGTATTTATTGCAGCTGTAAAAATGAATACTATAGTGAATATTAAAGGAGAAATATGTGGCATATGCATTAAGGAAAAAGGGTTTTTTTTTTTTTTTTTAAGTGAAATTTTGTTCCTGTTAGCTGAATTCCAGTACCTTTACTTGGACTGTCTTTTATCCAAAATGTGTCCAACTGATATCCATGCTCAACTTTCAGTGTGTTTGAGGACGCAGTTGGCGCAGCAGGCCTGGACTTCCACTCGGACCGGCTGTGGGATCTGTATGTTGAATGGGAGAAGGAGCAAGGCAACTTGAGGAACGTCACAGCTGTGCTAGACAGAGTCCTCAAAGTTCCCACGCAGCACTACAACACGCACTACGAAAAGTGAGAAACGGCAGTCGTGATTGAGAAAGACATAGTTATTATTGTTACACGTGGCATCTGGCATAGGTTCAAGACCCACCTGAGCAGCAATGAGCCCAAAGAAGCACTTTCACCGGAGGAATATGAGAAGGTGAGGGCCTTATGCCGGGAGACCCAGAAAGTGGAGCGTGCCGAACAGGCCAAGGAGAAAGGAAAAGAGATGCCGCCCGGAGAGGAAGAACCCGTCACACCTGAAGACATAGACTCAGTGAGGAACTTTTCACCACATCGCACTGAGCTCATCACTATGAGTGAGATCTTCGTTGTGTCTGTGTTCTTTTTGCTTAGGAGGAGCTGATGCAGAGGATTAGAGAGCAAGCGCTGCTCCGCCGGGACAAAATTTACCAGGAGAACGAAAATGAAGTTCGCAAGAGATGGAACTTTGAAGACACTGTGAGTCATGCCCCTTTGTTTTGATTTTTGGACCTCCATTGGACCTCGTCTCATTCATAAACCATTGTTAATGATGCGCTACTGCAAAAAGCATTGGTCACACTTCTCAACTCCTCAGTCTTACTAGAGAGGCCAAAGGGCCTAGTTCAATAATCAACAGCAACAATTGACATGAAGTTTGTTGTTTTGCGGGGCTTGAAAAGATGAATGAACTTTCAATTAATTCCAATTGGGAATGGTGTTTCAATTCAAGCTTGGTCAGGAACAAATTTAACTTTCAAGTTAAGCCATTGTCGTAATTCTGTTGGTTTTTGCATTCTTTTGTTGTCATTAAGTATCTAGTTGGAGTATCTACACGCTAAAGTCAACATATAAAAACCATTACACTGGAAAACAAAACAGATAATATGCTCAGATTTAGCAGTCAGATAGGGCTCACCAATTCACTTATAGACAGCTCCAACACTTAAAGTCAAATCAGAACATCTAGAACTGTGTACAGAACTGCTGACTTGCTTCTTTTATGAAAATAGCCACCAATAACCAAGCAGAAATGATAAAACAAGGTCACAATGAGATCAAATCTTTTTTTCCAACTTCTAGTTCAACCAATATTTTTTCTGCCCTCAGTTTATTAGTCATTCAAAGTGATGCATTCAATTTGTAGATCAAACGTCCTTACTTCCATGTGAAGCCGCTTGATCAAATCCAGCTGCGTGGTTGGCACTCCTACCTTGACTGGGAGCTTGCCCAGCTGAGCAAAGGCCCCGAAGAAGACCATAACAAAGGTGATGCCATTGCACCGGTATTGTTTTGTAAATGTGAAGCCGCTGACATCCTGTTTGATACCGGGACATCTGTGCAGATTCAAACAAGATGAACACAGATGTTAAAGAGACCACGGAGGAACCGGAAGTGACAGCCCAGATTGAGCAAGGAACGGGCGAAACCGAGGTTGCCCGTGACGACCGCAGACTTTGTGTTCTCTTTGAGCGCTGTCTGATAGCCTGTGCTCTTTACGAGGAATTCTGGACCAGGGTAAGAAAACTACACAAGAGATACTACAATATAATGTTTGAGAAAGAAAGTGACAGGAGCAAGGTGGGCAGAATTTTTACCAAGTTATAATTAATTGACTTGAATACAAAAGTTTTGTAAGTGTAAACGCTGTACTGAAATTTCACAAGAATGTGAGCATGCACTATGGTTTTATCCGATTTTTCGCCATTAACCCTTGTGCTTTGTTCAGTACATTCAATACCTGGAATCGCACCGCGTGGATGAGGTTCGAGCTGTCTACAAGCGAGCCTGTCTTCACTTGCCGTCCAATCCTAACCTCCACATGCGGAGGGCCACCTTCGAGGAGAGACATGGTACGACGCAACATGCTAACCTTTCCTCTTGTTCTGTTATCGGTTCTGTTATTTTTGCCTGCATCCCCTCTTTTCTCATCGTGCCTCGTCTTCGCCTTCAGGCGACCTGGCCGAGGCTCGGCAGGTGCTGGAGGCTCTGGATAAAAACATGCCAGGTTTGGCCGTGGTTCGTATCCACAGGGCGGCTTTGGAGAGGAGGGCGGGCCAACTCGAGCAGTCAGAAGCTCTGCTGCAGGAGGCGGTGAGCCAATCGACAGAGAAGCCCATCTTGCACGCCTTCTACTCCATCAAGCTCGCTCGGCTGCTGCTGAAGCTCGTCGGAAACCCTGGCAGAGCTCGCAGCATTTTACAGGAAGCCCTGGAGATCAGTCCGGTGAGTGCATCGTACCACTTCTTTAAGATGCAGCACTTTTCGGCATTTTACGAAACAGTTGAATAACTCAATCTATTCAATTACACAAAAAAAAGTAGAAGAAAACGTCTACTATGAAGCTTCGCAGTGATCATTTTTCTACACAAACTAATGTTAGCGCAGACTTGCGCACCTCTCTTTGTAGAAATAAATTGGCAGGATGGTGGAGAGCCAGGTGGGAAAAAAAATGCATAAAAGGCAATGTCCAAACTTTGGGATTTGTGGTGAAATGATTAATTAATGATCCACAGATTACCAAAGTAATGGATAATTATTGTGACAATTGATTATTCGTCCTGTGGCATTTAAAATTGTCCAAAAATACTTAGTTTCAACCTCTCAAAAGTAAATATTCTCAGATTTCTTCAGTCCTCCATGAAAGCAGACTTATTACATTTGTGTTAAATCAAAATAAAATCTAAATCTTGAATCAAAATCATCTTCTGCTTTTACTTTGTGTACTTTGTCTGGTGTGCAGTGAGATTTTTCGAATGGAAACAATATGTAATGGCTTATTAACTCTACAGGACCTACAAAACACCACTAGGTGTCAGTAGTGCTCTGAATACATGATGCTGAAGCTTCCTAGTTCTTCTTACCATCAGGGTAATGACAAACTGCACTTGAACCTGCTGGAGTTGGAGGCATCCAGCGAGCCAGGGTCCTCGGCCGAAGCGGTTCAGGAGTGTGTGACACGAGCCCTGGCGGCACCTCTCGCACCGCGCACCAAGATCCTCCTCTCACAGCGCTGCCTCCAGTTTGTAGAAGAGTACAGCAACTCTGTCCAGAGGTCAATATCTCATTCATCAGTAAAAAAAGGGTCTTTTTTTTTTTTTTTTTTTTTTCTATTCCCGACTGTCCCCGTCGTTCATAGCCTGCCTCTATATCCTGTGTAGTGTGCTGTCTGTCTACGAAGAGCACCAGAAGCTGCTCAAAGATCTGGGCGGGACAAAGAGAGAAGCAGAAAACGGGTAAGGAACAAGACAGAAGAGTCCAACCGTTAGATTCACAAAAAGTTGGAGAATGTGTGAAATTTGGGATGGAAAGTCTTAAGCCCGTTTTTGCACAACTTTCTGTTCTCCATGGCCGCAACTAATCATTATTTTAATAATTAATAGTTGAAGCTGATCCCCATAACATCCTAGTCATTACAGTGCATGGTAACATCCGTATTGGGAAAGTTTAAAAAAAAAAAGAAAACATCTAAAAAAAATCTGATGTGCTAGGAATAGCAAAGACATTTTCTACGTCAGCATAAAAAATAAAGGAACATATAAAGCCATCTCTGATTAAAATTTTTCGATCGACCAATGCACTCACTCCACTTTCATGGAGAACTACAGAAATCTGAAAATCTTTACTGTTAAGAGGCTGAAATTACAAGGATGTGGACCATTTAAATTGAACTCGGTCTTGAAACGATTAGTCGATAATCGATAGTGACTGATTAATTCTATAATCAGTTAGCTGTTGATTAATTGCTGTAGTACTGTGTTCTAACAAGGTCTTGAATGGAACAGGTCGCAACAGTTGTTTGATCTGTGAAGCGGCATATGTTTCCAAGGCCGTCCACTTCGGTGCTTTTCTGTGACTTTACAAGTCTGTGTTGCTACTTGCTGATGATAGAGACTGTTGAGTTTGGGTACAGCCCTTTCTAATTGTAACTGCTGATGTCATCATTTCACGCTAGATAAAATGATGGCCACAACCACCTTATTCTAATTCCCCAGCAGGGATGAGGGCCAAGAGAAGCTGATCAAAGGTGATGATGCCCCAGCTGATGGCACTTCAGCACAAGTCCCGCCCACTGATCCCCAGGTCCCAATCACAGTGCCGCCTCCCCCAGCGATGACCATGGATGTGAGCGCCCAATCCGGCGGCTATGGCGGATACAGCAACTGGTATCAGGTATGAATGAATTACTCTATTAAAAATGGATTTCAACTGATTTTTGGTTGTGTATATATTTGCTTTTCCTTCTGTCAGCAACCACAGTACGGCAGTTACGGCTACCCAAACACCTGGAACTACAACCAGGGATACTATCCACCCAGCTAAAAGTTGCTAAGAACTAAGTGGGGTACCAGGACAGGAAGAAGAAAAAAAACACCAGTCCCATCAAGTTTGGTTCTCGTCAAATGTTTCCCAGCATCTTTTCCTCTTCATCCTGCCTCCTGGCCTTCATCACTGTTGTCAATTGACTTAGTGTGAGTGGTCAGGCAAAGTGTTGCAAGGCAGCCAGAGAACACTTACTGACTGCGCGCGTTGCACATTAGACCTCGTTGCGCTGTTTTAAACAGAATTATTTTTGTATTTGTCCATGAACTTTGTTTTGTTTGAAAGTTATTTTATAATCTAACTTTACAAGCCATCTATTACGTAGGATTTTTGAACAGTCCTGCAACACATTTGTCCCTTGATGTACATAAAATATTTTATGTCTGCATATACGTGTTTGGATCTTAAAACGCTCCATTGGAGGCAGAGACGCGTTCAACCTCGTCTACATGTAGTGTTTTGTGGCTTGTAGGAAAAAAAAAAACTCAATTGCATGTATGTGATGTGCCTCACCTACCTTTTTCCAACACATAAAATGAGCACTACAGCAATTCTCCAAGTCAGCTTTATTGAAAGTCAATTCTTGAAGTCAATTATGCAGACATACAAGTTGTCACTATATTCTGACTTATAAAAACTGGCAGAGTAGAATCTCACAAAATCAGTAAATTGTGAATTCAATTTAATGCCCTTTTAAAAAGGCAAATGGATTTTTCAATTAGGTTGATTAGGGAGGACTCCCGTTAAACTTTTGTCTTCTGTGTTGACCTTATTGACACCAATCAGATGCCTACTAGATTCACTATATACATCTTTAGTCACTGCATTCAAAACAAACATCCAGTGAAATCAACCAGCCACACAACCATTTTTTTTTTTGAGCTGTTAGCGGATATTATGAGTGATCATGTAACTTCAACCTTCATCATTATTAGTCCAGTTGACTATCTGATAAAATGACACTAAAGCCATGGTGTCTGGTCCAGTCTTACGTAAATGTAGTGGAGGTGGTGAGGTAGGCTCATGGAGCAGAATGCTCCTCCTTAACTCACTTTTTGGTAACGACCAGCACAGCGGAAGGCACCAAACCTAAACACGGATGAATCAAGGGGAAATGGATTAGAAACAGCAAAGATGGCCAGAAGTGTATAACATGCAGCTGAACAGCTTAATGTCTCTCACCTAGCTCTTTGAGGGGCTTCTCCATGTCCAGATCAGTGTAAACGTGACGAGGATAAGGGGACAGCAGCGTAAAGTCCTGACCCTCTGGCGTGTTGCCGTTCACCTGCACGTAAACGTGCACTGCCGCCAGAGGCTCTTGGGCCTTAAACACTGCTGTGAGGGTGGATCCATCCAGCAGGCGTACCTATTGTTAACACGGGACAAGCGGAAAAGTCAACTTGCTTTTCTAAAAATAAAGGGTGCAAAATGCAATCATGTTTTTAAGAAATATATTTTGACATTTGAGACTACAGTGGACTTACGCAGGAATAACATTTTTTTGGAGATGTTGAAGTATTGGTAGGGGGAAAAAAAAGTAATTGATAGGTGAACGTACTGGTGTATGCAGCTGCCCATGATATTTACAATAATAAAATCCTGATTATGTGTTAACATTATTTTAAAATTGACTAATGATATTTTAATTCCAGGCTTTTATCTTAGATTCATGGATTCAATGCCTTTGAAAACTTAAGAACCAGTCTCGTGATGTCAAAAAGTGAACATTGTGAGAAAGAGGACTATTTTAAATTTCAATTTGAACCAGGAAATGTATTCCATGAAGGATCAAGCACCAAACCAAATTAAAATAGTGACCTGTATCCTGGACTCGTCGTACTCTCTCTTGGTTGGGGGCGGGCCCTGACCGGTGGGTGACACTGGGCTGGGCTGGACTGAAGACGTACTTGTGCTTGAGGTTCCTCCACCTCCAAACTTTGGTCGACAAGGCAAGAACAATTCCAGTCATGATTGTTGGCTTTGCCACAGAGAAAATGCAGAGTCAACTACCTTTTGCGCTCTCTCCTCCCTGTCTCTTGCTATCTTTTCTTTAACCCTTTGCCTAGCGGTGAAAAACCAAAGTCAATCAGCATGACATCATTATTTTCTCCTCCAAAACGTTGACAGGGACCTTACCTGGCCATCTTGTCCTCCATCTTCTCTCTTTGCCGCAGCTCAGCCAACTTCTTCATGTCGTCGTCGTGCAGCTTGTTGCGAATCTGCTGTAGCTCTTGGCCCTGCTTCCTCCGCTGCTTTTCCTTCTCCAGCTCTTCAGCACGCTCACGCTCTCGCCGCTCCGCCTGCTTCAGTCGCATCAGCTCCTCCAGTCTGACGCACACAGGCAGCGGGTATCAGTTTGAGAGAGGCTACATTGAAAACAAAACGCTTCCTGGTGATATTGAATTGCTGGGAAAGTAAAGGCAAGCAAATCATATGCTAAGTTTATGGCCATCTATAGTGATTTGTATTAAGCATGATAAAATGTCACTCCTGTCCATGTTAGAACTAAGGTTCTTATTCTTAACCGGGAAAATATTGGCCAGTTCTATCGGCCTGACAAATAATCCGTTGTAAATACATGTTAGAACACAGGTTATTATACTTAAAAAGGAAAATATTGGCCAGTTTTATCGGCCTGACAAATAATCCGTTGATAATAAATTTAGAAAATACTACTCTTAATTGAGATTTTATGACACAATACTTGGACTTTTCTCTCATACATACAAATACCATATACCTAAAAAACAACTACTAAAACGAATAAAAACAGAAAACAGCTTTAAAAACTAACTACATATAAAGAACAATTCCAAACTGTTATAACCCTGCTGTGAACTCTGACCTTTTGACTTGCTGCTGTTTCTCCTCCTCTGTCATGGCCTTTTTGTCAGCATCACCAACCTGTGTGCCTTCTCCGCTCGCAACTGAGAGACGACAATACATTCATGAACAAAAAGGCAAAACAATTAAAGTTGAACATACCACAAAGCCTTGTAGTTTTGCATGTTGCTCACATTTAACAACTGGAACCAGAACATGCAAGTGGCCGTTTATATTTGTGTTTTCAACTTCCACGCACCTCCGGCTGTACCCTCGAGCGAAGCGTCTTGCGTGCCGGTCTGGTCATCATCCGGTGCTGCCAGAACAGAAGGCTTATATGGCTCATCAATGTCCGTGTCGTTCTCATGCTCCATTAACCTGAAGAAAGCACACATGAAAATAGCCATCACTTTGCACATTTTGTGACTTGGCTCTGGTGTGTTTGCGACTTACCAGTCCATTGCTTGTTCGATCCCCTGGTTCCCGGTACTGGCCACAGCCCTCTCTCTGAAAAGACAGGACTAAATAAGCATTTCTTCTTTCAGTTAACCTTTAGAAAAGCAATATAAGAAAACTCCACTGTCACTCACGCCCTGTTCCGGTCAAAGCCCATCTCCAAAAGGCTCTCAAGCGTTGTTAAGTCTGCCATTTCCAGCTGAAAGACACAACATTTTCATCTCTTGACTCACTTTCTCATATGCTCTCACATTGAAGGAAGTCACGTCATCAATAAATGCAGCCAGACCAACTGAACGAATACGACTTTTAACTGAAGCTCGGGAATTCAGTTCAAAACAAACTTGAAAACTGATGATACAAGACGCATACAAAGCTTACAAAGACTAGTCTTATCTTACCACAGCGTGATTGAGCGTGGCTGCCTTACACAATAACAGACGGCACTTAAATTAGCATTGATGTGGCTAGGATTCAAAGAGCCCAAGCTGACGTGAGCGTTTCCATACAAGAGGCGACCAAAAAGCAGCGATCAAATAAACAAATCTGAGCGTCACGTAAGATATTTCTAATTCAATGCTTGTTTATGGTTGAAACACACACACCTATTCTATTTTAATTCCCCTATTGCATCGACAAGTGAATAACGACAAGAGTTAGCTTACTCACGCTTCCAGTGCTACGGTACGGAAGCCCACGATGGTCAAAAATTACGACGGGGAATACAGTAGAACCTCGGAGAAGCGCAACCGTTGAATTCCGAAGCAATTTTCCCCATTAGAAAAAACTGAACACGCAATAATCCATTCTCAGTCAGGACGTTTTTACACTAACGTTGCCTTTTGTGTACCACAATTGCCGAGCGAAAATAGGCAGTTGAGAGAGAGAGACAGAGACAAAGGTGTGTGTGTGTGTGTGTGTGTGTGTGTGTGTGTGTGTGTGTGTGTGTGTGTGTGTGTGTGTGTGTGTGTGTGTGTGTGTGTGTGTGTGTGTGTGTGTGTGTGTGTGTGTGTCTATATCAACAGCTATAGCAATAAATAAATAAATACATAAATAAATACAATTATAATATAATCAAAGCAACAAAGACAGCATGACATGACAAAGGTAACATGTCACCCCACCCCTTACTGCAGGCCTGCTGGATGGAAGGCCTGGTTCTGAACTTCAAAGTAAAAAAAACCCACAATGGAGTATTTGCGAAGGAAAGGAACGTTCTTGACAACAACAAAATACATAATACAAATAAATATTTGGGTTGCATTTCTCATCTAGAATGATGCCATTGTGAATGAATTTTGTTTATGCATAACTTGTTAATTAAAGGTTGACTAAAAAACAATTATGATAAATTCAGGTTATTTTATAATCTTTTAAGGTTTTTTACTTCGGATAAAATCCACAAACATTCGTCCCCCCATTGGTAATCAATGAACCCCATTTTAAAGCATAATTTTGGCGTCACCATTACATACAAATGCTAAACATTCTGTATTATGTTTTGTTGTTGCTCCATTTAACTGGCTCAATCAGTTCATTACAATTACTGATATGTAATAAATAATGAGCAATGATCCTAAAAGTGCTTCAAGCTGCATGCCTGGTCTTTCTTTCTCTCTCTCTCTCTCTTTTTTTTTTTTTTTTTTTTTAAATCACATTGCATGTTTGTTAGTGCACAAACACAATGACCACAATGACATTTGCTTTTTGACTTTATGGGCAGGGTGGGTCTGTTACATATTTACAGTAATTGTAATGATTAATTTCTTTCTCACCCACCTTGCTGTCTTAAGGAACCGCCAGTCCATGCGCAAGCATTTTCTTTTTTCTTCTTTGTCACCTTTCTTCAGGACCGTTTTCCGCAGCTGTACCATGTAGTAGTCACTCTTAGTGACTTTATCAATGTAATAATTTTATTTGTTACCTTTTTTGTTTATTTGACTTACGGCAGGCTCCTTGTTTTAGTCTGTAAGTATGGACTTCTTATGCATTCACATGAAATATATTTAAAATATTCGGTTAATTTTCTTATTGAGCTGCAAAATGTAAACTGTAGCCTATTTGCGGTGTATTTGTATGTATTCTGTAATGTAGTTTACATACCCTGAGGTGAGCTTCATGAATTCTGTCGCACATTATCAACTCTTACAAAGACGTTGTGGACCAACTTCACAAGGACCATTGAGTAATGTATTAAATGCTGGACAAGGGAACAAGTTGCTTAACTTCTCAAAATCCCTGCTGCCATGATATTTGTCCATAAACAGAGGTAAGTATTTTTCAATAGTCAATAGTAAATGTAAGTAATTTAATCAACTGTTTTAAACCAGTTTTGTTATAAAACAACAAGATGAAGGAAACGAGGGTGAATGTGCAACTTAAATTATTTTTATTGCCCTGTTTTTTTCCATTGGAGGACAGGGTTAAAGGTCAAAACCTATTCATATAACTGAAATTCTACAAAACTGTTCAGAAAGGATTTACATAGTGAAGTGAAACACAACTCCAGTCATCATACACCTCTGTTCACTTTGTAAAACATTTCTGACATGTAAAACATGTATTACGTATTACATTTGATCACACCCTTGTCTTCTTATCCCTCATTTTATTGGTGTCATAAGATTAAACATGTAATGTCAATGGGGGTAAAATCCAAGGACACTATGGTTCTTGACTTTAGGTTTATTACGCTTGAGACGGGTTATCATTTGAGGGCTGTGATATTATCAGTAAATCATTTCTTCAGTCAGCGCACTGTGACCAAAAGAGGGCAGCACTATTTCACGTGTGGGCAGTTTTCTGCCTGGAAGTTATTACTCAAACAAGAAGCTGAGGCTCATCACAAGACATGTTGGAATTTCCCAATTTAAAATTTAGACATTTATATGTTGTGTGTCATGTCCTGTGTGTAACTCTTTCTGTGCAAATTCTAACGTAATCATGAAAATGGGAACCACATGACCCTTGATAAAATGTGTAGTTGTTATTCCTAATACCTGATGCATTTTTCCTCCCATTGTCTCAATGGAATGAATGTTATATCAGATTCACTTTTTCACAAGTTCTACCTGACAGCTGTGCTCCTCTGCTATGGGTCTCACCAGCTGTAACAGCATCTCCATATGGGAAAACTTGGGCTTCCAGTGGAGCTGCTGTTATCTGTGGTGGGTCACCTCTTATCATCCCAAGCCCCTACATACTAGGCTACATCCTAAATATCACATTTGTTCTATTTTGTTCGTGTTCTGTCAATAAAGCACATTGAATATGCATTTTCTCTTTTTTGTTGTTCATTTATATGGTGAATCAGGTGCTTAGCGTCTGCCTCAGATTTCTTGCTTGCATGCGTGCGTGTGCGTGTGGAGCGGTAGCACCTAAGACATAAAAAAAAGTACAATTATAAAATGCGTCATGAGCTGAAATTTTTAGATTCAAGAGTTTTTATTCGCCATGTTTGAGCGTTCCAAACAAGAAATTTGACTTCGGTAAATCACAGCCTCTGTTCAACATTTAGGTGACTAACAACACTCAGGACATGTGAGAAATGGCAAATATTCTCAAACATATCCTGATCTCAAACTCCTAAGAGGGCAAGGAAAAACGCAAAACTCCAGCTCGGGGAAATGAGAAACCTTGAGAAGAGAGTTCCTTGAGTTTCTTGTACATCTTTTCAATTAAATGAAATTATTTACTGCTTTGATATTCACGTATGTTCTTTTCCATGCGTTGTGGTCTATAATCAACTTTTGAGTGAATATCGATTATCACTACTTCGATTATCACTACTTTTCTAAGTGCATCGTGGGTAATTTTGAGTGCCCACAAATGTATCAATTTAATCTCTGGATATTCGGACACCCAAACAAAATGGCGTAACCCCTGAACAGTGTACTATAAAGAAAATAGTGTGCACATTTTGACACAGCCCAAGTCTGTGGTTAATATCTAGCCCCCAAAAAATGCAATAAATTGTAAGTCGAGCTTCCATGACCATTATTTTCGATTGTAACATGAGAATGTCAAATGGTCATTTTCGCTTTCCGTACAAAGTCAGGTGACCTGAACGTCACAAAAAAGCCTTCTAAGTTATTGACCTTATTCGCAATAACGAGCGACAAAAAATCTATTAATACTACGATATAATTCTCAACTAAAGGTATGTTTTTTTTAAAAACATCCTAGAAATTTAAATTGGTGTCTCTTCGAAGAGTGACTCGTCCTCGGAGGAACGTGTGGCGCTGTATGGCTTGCTAGCTACGCGGAGGGTGGGGACAAAAACTTGCCAGACCTCGCCCAGCCATTGCTTTATTCCGACGGTCAACCCGCAAGGCGCTGCGAAACAGCCTCATCGTTACACCAGGTTTACGTCCAAGGGGGATTCTGACACAGCTGTGTCAATAACTTTCATACACTATGTTTAGGAAAACCTTAAAAAAGGACCCCGAGCTGTTTCAGAACGTGGCGGACGGGCTACGGCAGCTTTACCGGACCAAACTGTTCCCTCTGGAGGACACGTATCGATTCCACGACTTCCACTCTCCTGCCCTCGAAGATGCCGATTTCGACAACAAGCCCATGGTGCTGCTGGTGGGACAGTACTCCACCGGCAAAACCACTTTCATTCGCCACCTCATGGAGCAGGACTTCCCCGGAATGCGCATCGGGCCCGAGCCGACCACAGACTCGTTTATCGCGGTGATGCACGGTGATCAGGATGGGGTGATCCCGGGTAACGCGCTGGTAGTCGACCCGAAGAAGCCATTCCGCAAACTCAACGCATTTGGGAACGCCTTCCTAAACAGGTACAGATCTACTCACAAGTTTCAAAAACTGATCAAATCCAAATAATAAAATACTAAAGTATTATAGTGTATCCTCAATGAAGACTACACGCCCCCCCCCCCCCCCAACCCCCATACACGCCCTTTTCACTCTTTTTCAGTCAGCTACAGGCTATTACACAATGTTGTAAGCTGTGTCACGTTTGTGTGAATTTCCCACTTTCATCACTTCCCAAACTGGTTTGTGGCAATAGCTTAATAAGTCTGCCTCTCAGTTCTGGGATTCTGGATACGAACCATAACTGTCTTCCCGTTTGGGGTTTGCATGTTCTCATCCTATACAAAGTAAAACATGCCTCTCGTGTTAGTTGAAGACTGAATACTGAATAGCTCGTAGGTGTCGCAATTGTTGTTAGCCTGAATGCGTCCTTCCTCTCACCCAAAGTCAGCTGGAATAAGTTGCAGCTGACCCATGACCCTATTGAGAATATACACTGTATATTATAGAATGGAAGGAATTTCCCTGTATGTACGGCAAAGTAACGTAGGTCCATTTTCCTTCCACTTTTCAGTCAACATGTCAGGTATCCGCCCACATACAGTTTGAACACCTGGCTTAGACACTGACACATTTGTCAAGTGGCCCCTTGACTGAAGGCAGACTTGTAGGTGATGTTTCCAAGCAATAGATTCTTACGTTTTGTACCTCCAAATTGTACATTCTTATCACAAGCGGTAGGGAAGCCATCTCCCTTCTTGTTGCCACTGTGAGCAGGTCTTGTGCAATGAAGTTGTACCAGCAGGTTAAAGGTTCACATGTGTCATTGGCTGACATTGTTTCACGTTCTGAACAAGACTAACTCAGCCTGTGCGTCCCAAAGATAGTAGTTGGTAAGTCAAAGCTCATTCATACAGACACTTGAGCCTTTAGTTGCACAATTTCAAAAAGTGTACAACTCAATCTTGTAACGTGGTTTTATCCCAAACATATGTAAAAAGTGTGTCATGGTCCAGTAAAACCAAGGTTGAACTTTTTCCCAAAGTCCTGTTTGGCATAAATGCCAAAAGGACACCATACCCACTACAACACGTGGCAGCATCATGCTTTGGGGCTAATTATTTAAAAGTAGTATATCAGGCAGAGCTAATTAATACGGCTTCATAGTTGTTGATGTATCAGGACAAGCAAGAGCAATCCAATGACAGTATTTCCACTTTCCATTGCGGTCCCTTCCTGCAATTTTGAAGATTGTTTGCCCTTTCTTCCACACTCTGCCAAACAACATCAGTCATGCTCAGATAAACAAAATAACGCATCTCAGATAAGACCTTTAAAAGAGCGGCGGTGCCGGACTTCACAGTGGACGATTCATCCGTCCGAGTGTATTACAGATGTGAGGGGAAGCCAGATAAGATTGTGTGTGTAAACAAAGGCCATTGTCCATCTCTACATCATTTGTCACCGCTTTGGACGCCGTCCCGTAGTGTCACAGACCTGTGGCTTGCTTTGAATGGAATTTGCAACTCCCTTTTGGCAACCATGTGTAGGCTGATACAAAGCATTGTAGCTGCGAAGAGGGAATTGCTTTGGCCTATTGCTAAGTGAAGAGGAATGTTTTCAAATAATTTTAATTCCTGTATGTTAATATGGTCCATGAGCGACGATGCTAATTTAAGGGTTCCGTTGTTTAACAGTCGTCATGATTACTCTTTAACTAGCTGGCTCACCTTTGATAGGAACTGTTATTCATAAAGAATGGAAACACAAGTTAGTCATATGATCCTCACTCCTTCAAACTCCAAAGGTAACAACGGCTGTCTTTTTGCTTTCCCCTTCTTTTGAGCCCTTTGACACTACTAAATGCCTCTCAGCCGTTTACACAGAAGCTTCAATTGCTTGGCCTCCTGCCTTTGTAGTTACACAGTCAGCCGGGGGCTGCAAATTGAGGCGCTATCAGTAAAAGCTGAGTCAGCAAAGTCCAAGTTTTGCACCGACCGGTCTGGCTTCGCCCTGCCCTTCTCCTGGCCTTAAATTCCAGGACACTGACTCTGCACTTTTCCTGAATCTGACGCACGCACAGCCTCAAACAAAGTTGGAAACAGTAGAGAGACAAATTTGCAGCGGGGCTCCTCTACATGCTAGGTAGACGCAAATGTCAGTAAATATATGGTTAGATGCTCACATGCAGACGATTGGACCCTAGAAACATGATACAAATTTCTATTCTGTACCCCAAGATGGCTGCCTCCACACCCATTTCCTCTTTGTCAACAGGAAGTAAGTGGAAGGTCAAAGGTCAAAAAGTGAGGCATGAACCTCACCTTAAGTCACAAGACATGGATATTAACCCTTGGTGTTATTTTAGCAAAGATGTGCAGCTGCAGGTTCTTGCACCCACTTGGTACATAAGTAAAGAGTGACGCATCTCGCACAGTTGCAGGGAGCCCGTGGCTGGCCGTTCATAGAATTCCACCTCATCCCTTCATTTTTTCAGACATGCTCTGTGTGGAAACTATTGGGATTGACGGCTAAATGGAAAGCCCTGAGCCAAAATTCCAAAGTATGCCGGCAGTTATGACTGATGGGCGGAAAAATCCTGCGTGTTTCTTATCTAGAACAAACAGCGTAGCATTACAGCGGCAGAGCATATGTATGTCACATGCTCAGTTTTCATTCCTCTTTGGATTTTCCTATTTTCATTGTGTGGTATGAGACCTCTGTTGGAGTTTGTGGTGCGAGTGTGTGTGCGCTCATGCCTTTGTGTGTTTTCGGTATGAATGTGAAAGCAAGGCTTCTTTCTCAGTCTCATGACCTAGTGCCTCTGAGCTTTTTTTTTTTTTTTTTTTTTTTTTATTATTTATTTTTTTTTTTTATAGTGTCACTTCAGTTTGACTGAATGCGAAGACCTCTAAGATCTCTGGGCTGTTTTCACAACTTTGTCCCATATGCCTGTGCGTATTATAACTTCTCTTCTGACTAGGGCTGAACAGTAATAAAAAAAAATTATATAGACAGTCAGGCCCCAGGGTATGAATAATCTTAGGATAAGTCGATCTGGTCAATTGTCTTCTGATTTATGCCTTACTGACGGGTGTTTTCACAATAGGCTACCTGTTTTAGAAAATATTGTGAAGTTCTTGTAGTGAACTCTTAAAAGACTGCAAGTTATAAGCTATAAATAATGGAAATTCTCTTCATGTCAAAGTGGTTTGTATCCCAAGTTCCAACTGTGCCAATATTATCCAGCTTGACAAATATTAAACCGTGTTGACAGGCGTTCCTCACATGTTTGAGTTTGAAAACGAGTTATTCAGAACTCCATTATTGTCTATTTACTTTTCAATTTATGTGCACACTGACCTTTTTTTCCCACACCTCTTCCATCCTGCCTCATGCTCTTTTTCCACTTCCTTCTTTTTCTACTCTTTCTCTTTATACTGTACTTGATGCCCCCACCCCCTCTTTCTCCTAAATAGGTTCATGTGTGCCCAGTTGCCCAACCCGGTCCTGGAGAGCATCAGTATCATCGACACTCCCGGAATCCTGTCAGGAGAGAAGCAGAGGATCAGTCGAGGTTTGGCTAATACGCATCATTTCCTACTCACCACACCCCACAAATACAACACAGACCAACGCATGCATGAATAAGCAAACAGGAAGTTGAAATATGAAAATATAACCCAAAGTGTGCTCCCTCTCAAGACAGTTTGAGTTATTCATGATTGCCAACTTGTAAAAGAGTTTGAGCCCCAAATCCAACAAAACAGGTAAATAAAAAAATCTCCAATACTTTTAGCTCATATTCTGTCACTCCACCTTGTATTTTTCAAGGCCGCCCTCTCTTTCCACTCCACGTTTGCTTTCTGTTCATCCTAATGACATCATCAAGTCATTTCACAGTTTCACATTTCGCAGTGAATATTATCAAAGTTGAATAATGAAATGCCACACCTCAAATTACCTTGTTTTTTTCTCTTCAGTAAAACTATAACTAACCTTACTACCGCCAAATGCCTTTGAGGCCTGCTTCATTTAATACTTTCCCCCAATTACAGTGCTAGTGCTATCTGCAGTAAATAAATGTTCTCGACCACTACGCGAGGAAATGCCACGCATCCGTTTTTAGTCACTTTTCACATGCTGCACTCTCACTTCAAAAGTGCCACATGCACAATTTTCGTGGGACTGGACTTGCAAAAATGTCTTCCGTTTTCTGCACGCTACAAGAGGAAGTGTACACACAGCGATAGAGTGATTTTGTCGTCAGAGAAAAGGAAGTAAAGCGGAGAATCGTGAATTTCCACAAGAAGGTCGGCACCCCCGTGTGCTCGTGCCTCGCTCAGTGCGCTGATATGCAATCTGTTTTTTATTGAGTCCATCATTCCCATGACACAGCGCAGAAAAAAGCTGCAGCTGGAGCGAATCGAGGAGTTCAGGAAAGAGACATTTAAAAGGGCCATGCAAACAAACGGAACAAAAACGATTCTTACTAACAGCGTTTTAAATGTACAGAATTTGTGATGCCTATTCAGGTGACCTTGACTCTACCAAAAGAGAAACCTTTTATGCACTTTCTATGGGTGCGCGGTACACTAGTCTACACACACCAGTTTCTCCTGTTTGTGTATAAACAATGATACAATGCTGTACTCTACTGTATCATATACAAACAAGCGCGTATAGACTTGAAACACTATTCAGATAGCAGGCACCAGACAGGAAGTTTGCGTACCAGCACTTGCTCAAAGCTAATATTGTTGCCCTGTAATGGAGCATTAGCACACAGCTAGTATATACAGTGTGTACAATGTGCAGCGCATATTTTGTATACATGGTGGTTAAACAGTGAGGGCAGTGTTTTTTTATGGAGCCCCGTCAAAGTGACAGTTGCTGGGTGGAATGTCTACAGGACTCGAAAAACGTAAGACAGCAATTTAGGTCCAACGAGGCATCCTGTCACTGACTCCTTGAAAGAATTGAAAACGTGTCAAAGCACAAAAATCATGATATAATGTTGTTTTTGGTGTGGTCAAGAAATGGTGTTCAGTGTTATCTTGTAAATCATAAATTACATGGTGAAATTACTAATGTAAATTGCTGTTGTGATTTGGCCAAGCCAAAATTGATTTCATAGCTTTCGGTTTAGTCACAAGTTCAACGCAGAAGCGAACCAATTCTGTGACAAAGTATTTCAATCCGACGACAGCGTCACAACTCGGAACTGCCTCTACTTGTCTGCCTGCAGATTGTAAAGTCCAGGAAGAACAGACTTTGACAGTTACTGTCCATTTTGAGTGGGCTGGAAACTATTTTGTGTCTGTTCCGGAATCTGTTGGGTCCGACTTGATGGAAGGAGTAACTTAATTCTCCCAAATGCATTCTCCCACACACCAATGTTTGCTTTGACTGTGAGAGTGCCCGCTTTCTTTCCCTATAAGGCTGGTCGGCATGTTGCGCTTGTGCATCCCTGCGTGTAGTCGTCGTATGTTAAAGGAGCAGCAGTTGTCCATGCGGGCTGGCTATAAGTGAGCCTCATGCTTGTGCAGCTGTCGCTCAGGCCTGCTTTTCCTGACGTGTTGAAAAAATAGAAAGCAGATAGAATGAGCAAAATGTCCTCCGCGGTCTCCCAAAGGGATCTTGAAACATGTCCTCCTCTCTCTTCTCACACATGCTAGGCGCACAGACAGGGAAATGTATTTTCACGTGCCCTCACTCACTGTCACTGGCTCCTTTAGTTCTTTAATGGCCCCTGTTATCTCATTCTTTCCCTCCTGGCCTCCGCCTGTCCAGTGCCGCGCTCTCTCCTCTGCCTTTACGCGCACATGCGCCGACGCAAACAAAGGGTAGGAAGGAATGCGTGCGCAGCAGATATGCGATGCTGATTGCAGATTGGGCCCCAGTGAGATAAATTCGCAGAGATCCGATGACACGCCTTCAATCAAATCTATTCTGTAATTCTTCCCACCCACTTCTCGTCAATAAAGATAAGGATTCAGTGGAACCGCTGAGGTCGGACGGACATTGTCAGTTTTTGAAGACTGGTCGAGCTCTAATATGTTTGTGTTTTGAATCAAATGTAAAACGGTTGAACTGCAAATAATTCCTTCCAGAGTTAGCCTTTCAAATTGATTTTTTTTTTTTAAAAGTAACTTGTTTACATTCTTAACCGCTATGACAACCAATTAATATGTAGAAATTACAAACATTTCAAATGTTGAATAGGGACATATCGATTATCAGCGCCAATATTCGTCATTTAACATCAGCGATGGCCTTTTAAAACAATCCGATGGCTTGTAAGACATCAATTTAAAACTGATTTAAATATTCAGTTCACTTTGAGGTGCTGCTGACCTTGGGAACTCTCTGCATCTTGTCTTTAAATATAAACAAAGATGACATTTGTTAGTTGGAAAGTTTAGAGAATTCACCTACTGTAGAAAACTAGCGAGCTGTTAACTTAATTTTATCAGTCTGTTGTCTAAGATTCAACCGAAACAATAGTAGCACACAACTCACTTGACTTACTTATACTGCATATACATTAACACTGATGTTCATATGTCCACTCATAAATGCGTATTGTGTATGCAGTAAACTAAATTCTTATCATCGACATCTGTAAATTCTTCCATGTATATAGTTTCTCTTGATGGTGTATTGTAATTGACTTAATTCATGTGCTTGGAAAGAATGCATGAACTCTCATTTTGAGGTAATGAAACTTCTGGATGTACTACTAAGTGTCAAAACGCTTGAGCAAAGAACCAAATTTTCCTGTATTAGTTCCTCCGTGGAAGCGGATGTGAAAACACAGTTGGCTACAAGCCATGTGTGTGTACGTAAAAGAATTGTGGCACAAAATCACACAACAGGGCATGAAAAATAAACGTGAACTCCTCACCACCACGTGTTCCTTCCGCCTGCAGGGTACGACTTTGCCGCCGTGTTGGAATGGTTTGCGGAGCGCGTGGACCGCATCATCCTGCTGTTCGACGCCCACAAGCTGGACATCTCCGACGAGTTCTCCGAGGTGATCCGCGCGCTCAAAAACCACGAGGACAAAATGCGCGTGGTTCTGAACAAGGCCGACCAGATCAGCACCCAGCAGCTGATGAGGGTCTACGGTGCACTGATGTGGTCCCTGGGAAAAATCATCAACACGCCTGAGGTACATACAACTGATTGTGAATCATTAGTGTTAACATTTGCTCCACTTTAGATACTTTATACAAGGCTGCATACATCAATCAGTATTTGCCACATATACAGTATTTAGACATTATTATAAACTGCTTTGTTTTTTGCACAGTACTTCCATGTATCATATATATTATTGCTCCTTTTTGTTGGGTGTTTGATTACTAATGAATTCTTGTAGTCTCCCCCCCCCCCTCAAATCTCATCACAATATTATACATAATTCCCATTGACATTTTTTATTTAACCATTTATTAAGTCAAGATTTTTTTTTTAACTACTTTTCCGTTCAAGACGGACAACGAACCCTTAAAACAGGTTTAACAGGACGAGCCAAATGCATGCAATCTCTTAACACAACAATCAGCCGTGTTCCTTGGTATCAACTTGTCATATTAGGTGACTGGTTTCAGGTTGAAAGTGTTCAATGAGAATCAGAGTCTTCATTTTTACCCGTTTCCATGAGGAAGGAGCTGCGTATTTATTTATTTCCCCAGCTCAGTACGGGTCTTCGGCCCAGCGCTTGTATAGCAGTTTAAATGTTAATTTAAAGAAAAAGGCAAGTCAACTTTTTTGTAACAATAACATCGCTTAACACGGTATTTTGACCAATTTTGTATTTGTGGAATAAAACGTTTGGTGCCACATGACATACTCTCGCCAAGTTAATGTTTGAACTTGGACAAAAGTCATAAATAGATCCTACAGGGTCATGTGGACAATTATTCACTGACTTTGCAGCCTGCAAGAATGTGCGTTAAAGGATTTGAAGTGTCTCACTGTTTTTTCTTTCCTCACACCCTACCTCATGCGGCTGTTTACATTTCACAAATGCACTTTTACTGTCTGTTTATTCTTTCAACCCACATTGCTGTGTCATCACTGTCACTGATGCGAGTGAGCCTGCTCATGTCAACGTGTCGCCACCTCCCCCCAGGTGGTGCGTGTGTACATCGGCTCGTTTTGGGCCCAACCCCTGCTGGTACCGGACAACAGGAAGTTATTTGAGGCCGAGGAGCAGGACCTCTTCACGGACATCCAGTCCTTGCCCCGCAATGCTGCTTTACGAAAACTCAATGACCTCATCAAACGAGCACGTCTCGCAAAGGTTAAGGCTTTTAAAATCACTTCATGCCCCTATGCGGTCACATGAAAAGTAAAGTGTACTCAGTCTCTTGCCCACAATTAGCCAAGTCCAGTGGCACTAATTAAGCCAAGTAGTATAGAACATCTGTGCATGTCAAGTCGTTGTTCAGATTAAAATGTAGTGGCGCATGTAAACTGCAGAAAGGACTTAATCACGGCATGTAAATAATTGACCACGGATTTTTGACCGGAACGACAGAGTTTGCACGTAAACCCGGCGACTGACTTTTTTTTTTGTTTTGTCAATTAATACATTTGTCCAAATTACCCACAATAATAAATGTGTGATTAAATGATATTGTCAGAATTTTTGATACGACTCATGTAGTGGATCTCCCCACTGTTGTATCCATAGTCTTTCTGTTTTACCTTTCTATAAAGAAAACATGGTCGCTTTCAGGCGGAATTATTACATATACATTGACTACTTTTCAGGAAATTCAAATAAAAAAAATGATAGGCTCCACGGGTTGAGGGTGTGCTGGTGGAACAAAGAAAATGAGAAGCTAACCAGCAAGTTTCAATAGGCAGAAATGAATCGGTGCATGCTTAGGTACTTTTGACTCAAATGTAACCTCGTGTGTCCAAGAGAATTAATAGATTTGACACTTAAAATTAGTAAATAGTGTGTAAAACTCAAAGACAATGTTACGGGACATTACGGTGACAATATGTGATTTTTAAAAAAATTATTTTTCAGGTTCACGCCTACATTATCTGCTCACTCAAGAAGGAAATGCCGAGTGTGTTTGGAAAGGACTCGAAGAAGAAAGAGCTGATTGCCAACTTGGGCGAGATCTACTTGAAGGTGGAGAAGGAGCACCAAATCTCACCTGGAGACTTCCCCAACCTTGCTAAGATGCAGGTAAGGTGGAAATGACGGATAACCATATAGTGTGTTAGACTGCTCGATACTGATTTTAACATCTTTACTGACCTGTACTTGAACACAATTTTGGAGCAACATGGAGAAAAACAATCTAACTTTTTTGAGCTGACTCACCTGTTAATTGATTTTTCAATATTATTAAAATGTTTTTGATGAGAGAAACAAGAGAGCATTGTGCATGGATGCTAAAACCGCTCACATAGCGGCACAGAATTTGTTTGTGAACCGAGGTTTGACTGGAATCGTACCCGGTCATCTTCACCTCTTTCCCGACATTGCCCTCCAGGATGTGGACCAAATTTATTTTTCCTGGTTTGCCAGGAAATCCTGCTTGTGCTCTACCACTGAAAGACTAATCTATTTCTATCCCCAATTCCTGTTTTCTGTTTTTAGGAGATGCTCAATGCTCAGGACTTCTCCAAGTTTGCCGCCATGAAGCCCAAGCTGCTGGAAGCGGTGGAAGACATGCTGGCCAACGACATCGCCCGCCTCATGGCCTTGGTGCGCCAGGAGGAGGCGGCGCTGCCCAGCAACTCAGTCAAGGGCGGTGCCTTTGAGGGAACCATGAGCGGCCCCTTCGGCCACGGTTACGGCGAGGGGGCCGGCGAGGGCATCGACGACCTGGAGTGGGTGGTGAACCGCGACAAGCCCTCGTACGACGAGATCTTTTACACGCTCTCGCCCATCAATGGCAAAGTTTCCGGCGCCGCCGCCAAGAAGGAGATGCTCAAGTCCAAACTGCCCAACACGGTGCTGGGAAAGATCTGGAAGCTGGCAGACGTGGACAGAGACGGCCTCCTCGACAACGAGGAGTTCGCTCTGGCCAACCACTTAATCAAAGTCAAGCTGGAGGGCCACGAGCTGCCCGCCACGCTGCCCGACCACCTAGTGCCCCCATCCAAGCGCGTGACCGCACTGCAGGATTAGACCTTCACTTTCTGTTTGGGACTCTCCGCACGCCAGAGAGTGACTGGGGGGGAGGGGGGGGGAGGTTGGTTTCTTGTGAATTAGAAGAGAAATTATCGTGTGAAAAAATGCAGCTCTGGAGGAAAAATTAAGAGACCAAAAAACACTGGTTATTTTCTTATTTTTTTGTTTCATTTTCTGCAAATAAATTCTCTAAATTAGTGGTACTCAAACTAATCAAACAAGCAAGTGCCACACCAATGCATGCATTCGGGGCTCTTCAGCTACAACCACAATGACAAACATTTACTGCACTGTAAATACGTTTGCGTGAAAATAGTGCCTGAATATTTTTTTTTTTCAAAATACGTCAACCAATATAAAAGATTAAATGCAGCCCTTCACTGTACTGATTAAAAAGAAATCAAGCCACGGTCACACAATGTAGTTTGAACTTTTTAATCAGAGATTGTCTCACATACCCTGAGAGAGCCTTTGTACCTCAAGAGCACAAAAGAATCACAGCTCAAAATGAATATTTGGATTTTGAATTTGGGAGTTATTAGTAGTTTACATAATAAAACAAATATTCATTTCACTCAAACTTACCTATAAGTACCAAAAAGTGATAATTTTGCAGTGGTCACTGAATTTTTTCCAGAGCTGTACTCAATAAGTAAATTAGGAGGGGGAGAGTGGAGTGATTATCCACATGAGAGAAAGTTGCTACATCCCGAACCAATTCATTGGGTAGCGGGATGTTGAACCTAAATTTACACCTATGTGAAAAAGATGTCCTAGTATACAGTATATAGTCAACATCATTTGATCATTTGATGATCCAAATAATATAATTTGGAGAAAGAGGAAATAAATCATTTCATCTATATTTTTGTATTTCCTGGTGTTGACTCCAAATGCTTCCATTTTTGTTATTTTGCCAGATAAATAAAAGGAATGTTTATCATTTGACTCCTGACTGCGAAGGTTTTGTTCAATATTTGCTTTATGGAAGGGCAACCCTGACAAGTTGACACATAAAGGAACAATCATCATTGTGCTGTATTTTTGTTTGTTTGATTGTTGTACATTTTTCTGTATTTCATTCGAATATTTTTGATTTTACGACACGTCCCATTTTACGTCATCATTTCCAATGTAGGAACTGAGATCTGTCTGTATACATCTCAAAGTTATTAATCAAAGACATAAACACTGGCAGAGTTCGAAACAATGCTTCTTATTGATATTTACTATATTTGTTTCCTAATTATTTTGACAACTCATCACACATGATTAGTGTCTTCTCGTAGCAGGTGATGACGTATACTATTATGAAAGGTACTTTGAGCATTTATTTCAGAAGTGTGCATCAAATTGGCGGCTCTTAACCTCAATCAGTAGTAGTAGTATCCAAGAAGTTGCTTTCAATTTCCAAAGGGTTGGTGACCCACGCGGGGACGGGGAAAACATGCAAACTCCACACAGGGAGGGTCAGAGGTGGAATCGACCCGGCATCCTCCTAACTGCGAGGTGGACGTGCTAACCAGTGCCACATCAAGCCGCCAGGCTTGGTGACCCCGCTTCATGATATCAACTGCCCTCTGTTGGCCAAATTGTGTCAGCACATTACAGTACAAGCGTAGGAGCAGAAAAGCGCCTATTCATAAAAACAACGAATGCGTCATCTATGCCTCATTCACTAGAAGAACCCACAGGAAGGCCTATTATTGGACAAAGTTGAATCACTTAATCCCTAATGATTTTGTTTTCAGTTTCTGGAAATGAGATCATATTTAGAGTATTAAAATATAATATTATTGAGCATTTCTTACACGCAGGTTCTCATCAGTGACATGCGGTGTGGTTCATGACTGGGGAGGCACTGATGTCATCCCCCCCCCCCAAGTCAAGTCAAGTCAAGTCAAGTCAAGTTTATTTGTATAGCCCTAAATCACAAGCAGTCTCAAAGGGCTTCACATAGACAAACAATTGACAATTATTCTCAAAGCATCCCCTGATCTTAAGCTCCCAAAAGGGCAAGAAAAAACCCCTACCAAGGGAAAAATGAGAAACCTTGAGAAGGGACCACAGATGGAAGGATCCCCCTTTCAGGATCACCAGGCTGCAATGGATGCAGAGAGGGCACATAAAATACGTAATATGAAAATCAATAAAAAAGTGGATGTCCAAGTCAAAGCAAAGAGCTGCCGGAGGTGCCCTCAATTGTCCTGGCAGTGTCTTCGAGGAGGGTAAGCTGCAGTTCCCTCCTCCTGAATTGGTCCACGAGAATCCAGATAGGCGAGAGGGAGCGAAAACAAACTCCAGCCGAATCGGCCACTACAGGTTAATTAAAGGCCATATCATAGAAATGTGTCTTTAAACGTGTCTTAAATGTTTCTACTAAGGTAGCAGTTCTAATATCCATTGGGAGGGCATTTCAAAGCTCTGGAGCCCGAATAGAAAATGCTTAGACCCTGCAGACATTTTCTTGGCCCTCGGTGTCACTAAAAGACTAGTGTTTTGCGAACGAAGGTTACGAGACGGAACATAAGGAACAACTAGGTCGATGAGATATGAAGGCGCTATGCCATGCAATGATTTATAGGTTAATAGAAGAACCTTGAAGTCACATCTTTAATGGACCAGGAGCCAATGTAAGTTGGCTAATGTTGGGGTGATGTGATCAAATATTTTTACCCGTGAGAGCAGCCTTGCAGCATTTTGTACTAACTGTGGACCTTTGATGCTGGACTTCGGAAGACCAGAGAATATACCAGCTCAGTGGCCTAGTAGTTGAGTGTCCACCCTGAGACTGGAAGGTTGTGGGTTCAAACCCCGGCCGGGTCATACCAAAGACTATAAAAATGGGACCCATTTCCTCCCTGCTTGGCACTCAGCATTAAAGGTTGGAATTGGGGGGTTAGATCACCAAATGATTCCCGAGCGCGGCACCGCTGCTGCTCACTGCTCCCCTCTCCCCCAGGGGATGGATCAAAATCACATGGGGATGGGTTAAATGCAGAGGACAAATTTCACCACACCCAGATGTGTGTGTGACGATGATCATTGGGACTTTAACTTTAACTTTAACTTTAATAATGCATTAGAGTAGTCCAGACGCGATGTGATGAACGCATGTATAATATTTTCCGCATCGCTGGTCAAGAGGATCGGACGAATCTTAGCAATATTACGAAGGTGAAAAAACGCAGTTCTGGTTATGTTCTTAATGTGCTTTTGAAAGGAGAGCGTTTGGTCAAATATTACCCCCAGATTAGTTACAGTATCGCTCTGAGTGATGGTACGATTATCTATAGTTATAGTGGTTTCCTTAAATAAGTGTTGATAAGGCATGGACCAATTATCAACATCTCAGTTTTATCTGGGTTAAGATGAAGGAAGTTGAGAGACATCCATTGCTTGATCTCTGCAAGGCATGCCTCAAGATTACAACAATCCCGCGGATCTGTCATCGATAACGGCATATATAATTGGGTGTCATCCGCATAACATTGAAAACTAATATTATATTTACGTATTATGTCCCCATGCGGAATCATATAAATATTAAATAGAATTGGTCCGAGTACCGATCCCTGTGGGACACCACACGTAACATTATAAGGCTCAGAGGACGTATTGCCATGGACCACTCAGTGCGTCCTGTCTGATAGATAGGAATAGAACCAGCCTAGTGCTGACCCTGAAATACCAACAACTTTTAATACGCGCTAATAAAATATCGAAGTCTACAGTGTCGAAGGCAGCACTAAGATCGAGTAGTAACAATACAAATGAAGTGTTTGAATCCATAGCTATGAGGAGATCATTAGTCACTTTAGCAAGTGGAGTCTCAGTGGAATGATTAGCTCTAAAACCAGACTGAAAAGATTCATATCAATTATTGGCAACCATGTAATCAATAAGATGCTGCGCTACTACTTTTTCAAGAAGTTTTGCTATGAATGGGAGGTTTTAAACTGGCCTATAATTACTGAGACAGTCTGGGTCAAGATTTGGTCGCTTAAGTAACGGTGTAATGATAGCGGTTTTAAAGGCTGTTGGCACTATCCCAGAGGAGACAGACAGATTAACTATATTTAAGACGGACGGTCCTAAAATTTTAAATAATTCGGCTGGAAGCGGGTCGAGTAAACACCCTACTGGATTGCACCTCGCCGCCTAGGTAGTGGGCGTGATCCATTGGTTTGCTCTACCAACCTGGGGGCGGTGCCACCTTATGTATTTACACAAATACTTGCATTTGTTTGCATATGCATACAAAGCGAGGTTCCAATTATATGCTCACACGGAGGCCCGAACCAATTCCCTACCGAGCAAGAGCCCGTGTCACTGACCTGTCGGGTATTTCAACCTGGAAACCCTCGGCCGTCTGCACTCTTTTTAATAGTGATGTGCATTCCAGTTCTTAAATGAACTGAATCTGTGGAAGCTGTTCACTCAAAAGATTTGTTCAAAAGAATCGTTCTCTGAATCGTTCGCTACATTTTCTTAGTTATTTATTCATTTATTTATTTTTTACCTCGTGTAGTGTACCTATTGAAGTGTCCATGAGGTGTACCTAATCACAGGCCACTTCATTAGGGAAAAAGCTTAAGTGAAAGTGATATGTGCCACACCCGCCCTCACCCCCACCTTCTGATTGGCTGTTTGATCTGTGACGTCATTCGGACACTCTTAGGTACACCGCCATTTTCAGGTTCGCTCGCGAAGATTCACGAGTGAGTGACAGACAGCGTTGCTGCTATGCCAGCCGCCACACGTTATGCCGACATTGATGTTTTAATTTTATATTTGTTGGATTGTAGTTGATGGTGTTATTATATCGAATGTGTTTGTGTTTGAATAAAAGGTTGAAAAAAAATCCGTTATGCCGACATTTGTTATTTTGGGGGACACTAATTCATATAACAACGTAAAACACATATTGTCATATAAAGCAGTTAACCAAACCTGTTATGAAGTTACAGGTAGGATATTGTATTGTACAGTAAAGTGGATCCTGTCTTTATGGACAATTCGGCTTAAGAACAACTCTATTTCAATTCATTTATAAATGTAAAACATTGCTTCTGATATCGGGTAAGCAAACTTTGGTAATCAAAACCATATTGTGAAACTATATTGACTATTGATGGTGAAGTTTCACATGTGTTCTTTACAATGTTGATGCAAGAACTTGAAGGAATGGGGTCGAAATACAAAAAGTCCTACCTAGCTACAAAAACAGATATGCTCAAACCTCATTGAATAAAGTACATAAGCAGAAAAGTATATTCACATATTAAATCAATAAAAGAAACACTTTAAGCTTATAATTATACCTACACACCAAATCAATAAAGAAGACATAACTAGACATTTTTGATAAATGGTAATGAGAAAGGTTTTTATAACTATCTGATATATATTTCTGAGCACTTTGAAATAACAAATGACTTTTGATATATTGCCTAAATAGCTTAATGACCCTTAAGGAACTGTGTAATGCATGCCTGGTGTTTTTTCTCTAAATCATGGACACGGCCAGAGTCGTCTTGACCGTTTAGTACTTGATTGTATTTTATGTTTTGACTAGACGCCAGTTTTTGATTACTATTGAACGCTCTGCACAGAGGGAAAGATTTTGCCTAACAAAGAAAAGATACGGTTAGAAGCATGATTAAACTAAGAATATAATGACGTAAGCAAAGACATGAAGTATCAAAAGCATAAACTTTACATAGTCAGGGAACAGCAATAGATTAATGATGTCACAGCCAAAAGCTAACATAATTTTGTACAAAATGACAAAATTGAAAGAATGAGGTACGACAGTGTATGTCCAAGATTGGAGAAGAATGTTCACAGGAAGGTCACGTGGAGATAAAACCAGCAGGTGCCAGAGGGAGCCAGCCAAGGACTCGGCCAAAGATGATCGCCAAGGCCGAAAGACGGGATGGAAGACAACAGCCCCCACACACACCGAATCGCCCATAACCAGCACCCACTCCCATGGCGAACTTGCCCCACCCCAAAGACTCATCACCCATCAAACTCGGCCCACACTGGCATGTGCAGCTGATATAAGCTAACCAAAGAACCTTGAACGTTGCCTTTTCTGAATGGAGACTTTCCGCTCTTGAAGGGCCCAGCGCTGTATTGTACTTTCCTGAAAACAGAACTTTTTGAACAAGAATTGTGATTGAACTCAACCAACCTGTGTAAGTCTAATTTGTGCTTCAGTGTCTTAGCATTTTCCTAAATCTGAAGAAATCAAACGAGCACGCAGTGAGTAAATTGGATAACAGGTGATTGGCAATGGCTTTTGCCGTGAGGCGCAGATAACGCCGCGCGCCCAAAATTGTGGACAAAATCCAACAAACTGTAAACAACAGGCTCACCCCGCTTGGCTTATGTAAAATATTTATCATAATGTATTGCGTAACATTATGCTGTTTGTAATCAAAGGATAATGTCTTTCTGGACACAATTGAACCCGTGATATTCATGTCCCTTAAACACATACAAAGTCATTTTGACCTGCTTCTGAAGTAGCACAAGGTTGCCGGAATGTCCACAGCGATGTGAAGTGAGCCGAGGAAAGATTTCATGTCTCTGTGCTTGTGCTTCTTGTGTAAGACTAAGACATACATCCATAGTACATGGACTGCCGCACTCCTACTGTTCTCTCCTATTCATTCTTTCCCTTTTCCTGTCCTCTTCCGTCAGGAAGACCTCCCATCACCCCTCCCAATGTTCCAGTCTTCCTTCCTTTTTGGGTCTTATTTGCGGCTTCACAGTCTTACCTTGTTGCCTCTCGCTCTCCCAATTTTTCTGTTCCAGTCACCTCTCGTATATCTAAAAATAAATAAGATGTGACACAGTGAACCTTGCAGGCTCCAACCTATGCAACTAATAATGCGCATAGTGCAGGTTCTCAGAGCCGAGGTGAGGAATTGGTCACCTGTGTGTAAACGAACATTATGTCAAGTACAACTAAGCGACAAATGGGTGCTGGCCACCCAACATGCAATACTCACCAATGAGCTTGGCTTGGCAACACTCTTGTGAGAATTTAATTAAATAAATGACATCAAATAAAATTACAGATACAAATTACATATTTTACATGAATTTGAAGAGTTCAATTTTCGTCTGATGAAACCAAGGTTGAACCTTTTGGCCATAATTCCAAATGGTATGTTTGGTGCAAACACAACAGTGCTCATCACCAAGAGAAGACCTACAGTGGATTATGCGTTGGGGTTTAAGATGGAACTGGGTGGAGTCTTAAACAAGGTGGGAATAAATAAATAAATAAATAAATAAATAAATAAATAAATAAATAAATAAATAAATAAATAAATAAATAAATAAATAAATAAATAATCTGTTTAGGGTTGCCCAGAAGCTCTTTAAGTGGTGGCTGTGTGTGCTGTCTCCTGTTTAACATGTGTTTGAATGACTTGAGTGATTGGTTAGTTTTGGATACAGCAACATCCTAGTTTTTAGAAAGTGTACACATTATGCAACCATATCATTTATTTATTTATTTATTTTACTTCCAGTGTCTAAAATGTGTCTTTCATATATTTGAGCCATTTTAATAGTGGAAACGTTTTGAAATTATTACTTGTTTTTAATTTTAAATCACAAAAAAACGGGCATTTGAACAGGGGTGCCTAGACTTTTTATAATTAACATTAACATCATTTCTGCCCATGCAGTTTGTTCTTTTGATTTCCATGTACTTGCTTACGTCATCATATTCTTAGTTTAATCATGGTTTCAACCAGTGTTTCCCAACCTTTTTTGAACGAATCGTTCACTCACGAGCCAACACTAACAGCAACACACACATAAATTGAGTATGTGCAGATGCCACAACATGTAATCTCAAGATTCTCCGATTTGCCACGCATGCACGATTAGCCTTGCGGAAACTGACCTGTGGTTTGGTAATCTTGTTTACAATTCGCTCGGTATTTAATGTTGTACAATTTCCCACGGCACAGCTGAACATCTCTCACGGCACACCAGTGTGCCGCCGCGGCAATGTGCCGCGGCACACCAGTGTGCCGCGGCACACTGGTTGGGAAACACTGGTTTCAACCATATCTTTTCTTTGTTAGGCAAAATATTTCCCTCTGTCCAGAACGTTCAGTAGTAATCGAAAACTGGCGTCTAGCATTAGTCAAAACATAAGATACAATCAAGTACTGAACATTTTTAGACGACTTCGGCAGTGTCCGTGATTTAGAAAATCATCAAGCATGCATTAAACAGTTCCTTAAGGGTCATTAAGCTATTCAGGCAATATATCAAATAACATTTGTTATTTCAAAGTGCTCAGAAATATATATATCAGATCATAAAGTTATAAAAACCTTTCTCATTACCACTTATCAAAAATGTCTAGTTATGTCTTCTTTATTGATTTGGTGTGTAGGTATAAATAATTATATGCTTAAAGTGTTTCTTTTATTTATTTAATATGTGAATATGCTTGTCTGCTTATGTACTTTATTCAATGAGGTTTGAGCATATCTGTTTTTGTAGCTAGGCAGGACTTTTTGTATTTCGACCCCATTCCTTCAGACATATATTAAGAGAAACTTTGAGTGGGTGGGTACTGTGCCCTCACTGAAGGGTACCAAAGCCAGCTCTAGGAAAAATCTGCCTGACAACTAGTTGCAATTTATATTTGTTACGATGTGAACTCAATTCCGCCTTACATAAACACATCTAAAGCATATCACTGTTTTCATTCGAAAATATCACACCAAGTCAATGTAATAAATGGACGTTTATTTCTTTTTGATTACTGAAATACGTCACAGTGTCTCGATCGTCCTTGCGACGAAAACTCTTGAGATAAGAATTCACATTGTTGAGGAAGGAAGAAGTGATGCAAAGGAGGAATAAGTGCAAGGAGGATTAGCAGCATGACTTTGAGCCTGTTTGTGCAGCGTGGAGGCTCCGACCAGTGCCACCAGTAGCACTTTGCCTTGCCTGCACTGCACTTCTCTGGCAAGATGTCAATGTGACCCAACTATGGACATTTATCTAAGTTTCTGTACGTGTAAAAATTTTGCTCACAGTATTCAAGAGGGAATTTTCTTTTTTGACTATTGCCTGATTGAACAGATCAGCATCAAGTTCCCCCATGACATAAACTGTGTGAAACTGAAGCCGCGTCAAGCAGCTCTCGTCCAGGCATATTTCAAATGTCCACAAAATGGGCCTCGCGTCGGTCCTGGCTCAGCATGGCGGTCCCGCCAGTCGGGGCGCTCCGAACATTTCCTGTGAGGCGTAAGTGATGTAGAGAAAACCGTCTGGGTCACTATGGTGGGAGTAGACCTCCCCCATGCTGGAGGACATGCAGGACATGCTTTTCTCGGCCACCAACAGGAAGAGAGCCTGGGTGGATTCCAGGTCAATCTTATTTCTGGCAAGACAGAGAGAATGAAACGCGTTAACGTGGAAGTTAACTCAAACTTGAGCTGAGATCATTTTACCTGAGCAGGCAGAGGAACTGACCCAAGGTGAGCTCGAAGGGAACTAGAAACTTGGTCTTGTCCAGAAGGGGGAGACTCTTTTCACGGATGTAACGTTCCACAATTACCTTCAACACAAAACAGTTATCAGCTGGAAGACAAGTTTTGATACAAAAGACACGCAAGAGAAGCAACTCACGGGCAGCTTGTTGGGGAATTTGGAGCGAATGCTGCACACCTCATCTTTTCTTGTTTCTAGGAAGAAAATAAATTTTTACCTCTTAAATTGGTATGTCTTTTGAACGTTGCCTCATTTTGGAGGAAAAATAAATGAAGGCGACTAACTCCAGTTTTGCGACAGACCCCTTTAGCTCTGTTGGACTATTCCAGGGGATGGTCCTGTCTGACTGGAGGTTAACGAAAGTTAATAAAAACTAACAAAGTAACTCCAACTAAAATGGAAAAAAAAGTTTCACCACAAAATAAAATAAAAACGAGTTTTTGTTTGTGAATTGAATTAAAAATAACTAGAATTGAAAGAAAAAATGCCATTCGTTTTGTCTCCATTAATTTCCCACATAAGCTTTTGGAGTTTATAAATTAACTCGCTACCCCCTTCTGCGTAGCGTGCTGCACTTTTGCGCCATTTTCTGGAATGTCTGCTGTACGCTCACTTGCTCCTTTTTGCTCCTCTTATTTATTTGTTGTGTTATTTATTCATTATTTATTCAGCACGCTGTTGTTTACTTGATTGTCTATTGTGTGCCATGTCTTGTCACCGTGGGATAGTGGGGAACGAAATTTCGGTTTCTTTGTGTGTCTTTGGCATGTGAAGAAATTGACAATAAAGCTGACTTTGACTTTGACTTAAGACAGGTTGACAGTCCTTTGGGAATTGTGGTGGACTTCATTACACAAGACTTATAAATCTTTTTTCTTTTTTTGCACTCCACACCCATGTCCCATTTAAAAAAGGTAAACCTAATAAAACGAAGCATTCTCCCCCAAAATAAAAATGTGTTTTAAAAAACGATTTAAAGTGAGTTGAACCTCAACTACAAAATTTAAAATAAAATAAAACAAATAAAATCCTTATAAAGCAGAAACGAGGTCCCAATTGCAAAAAAAAAAAAAAATTCTCAACTGTCTAATCCAGGGGTTTTCAATCCTGGTCCACATGGTCACGGTATTCTGCATGTTTTATATGTCACTGTACCCCAATTGAAGATCCTTAGCTGTAATCAGTCTTATGAATAGTAATGTTAGAAAAATACAAATCAGTCCATGAATGCATCCATTTTTCCATCACTCACCCAAGCACTTCCTCTGCTTAAAGGGCATCATCATCTCCATGGATTTCTCAAAGGGCGCCATCTTGGTTGCTTGCTTGGGGTGGTTTGCCCGAACCTGCGGTGCTGGAGATGTTGCAGCGGTTGGTGGACCGTGGCTGACGTTAACGTCCCCTCGGATGGAAGTTTGCAAACCCCAACGAGAGACGGGTGCCAGGGGGGCTTTATAGGCGAGCGGGCGGGGAGGAGTCTGTCTGCCCCAGCTTGCTCCCGAACCTCCCAGAAAAAAGAAAAACAAATTGTGGTCCTCGCTGGTGGCTTCACACGTACTGGTTACCTGACTTAGCAGTCTCACAATCTTGTGGGCTGTCAGGAAGGGGATACCAAGGCCAGGAAAAGGAATGCAAATGAGGTCATACAACTCATGACAAACCTCTTGGTAACATCTTTATTATTTGATTGTCCCAGCTTGAGAATGTGACCTCACCATCTGGATGCGACTACTTTACATAACATGGGAAGTACAAGGTGAACATTAAAATCATTGTTAGCAAAGTAGTAGTGCCAGTAGCTCTCCTTGATGACTCAGCGCCCCCGGACCTACAACCTTAGAACTGCGTACGTGCTAATCACCTTGCTGATGGGTGGTGGTCAATAGGCAGTAATTTAACAATCGCTTGTTATATAAAAACAGGCAAATGGCACTGTTTTATTTTATTAACATTTGTATAATTTTACATGACTCTAACTTGCTACTCCTGATAACTT